>NC_033631.1:4931281-4959240 GCF_001540865.1 Ananas comosus | reverse complement strand
GAGCCTGACTTGACGCGGTACTCCGCGGTTGATTGACTCAAGACCGAGTCGAGTGGCTAGATGGCTAAGGTACAGTACCCTTAGGAAAGCATCGCCAGTGAGTACAATAAGAATAAAGAATAAAGAGTAGAGACTAAAGAATAAAGAATAGCTAATGAACGTGAGTAGCTAATAAAGAAAAGAATGCTATTGAGTAATGAGTAACGAATGGTTAATGATATAAAGTAGAATCAAGTAATCTACGTACATGATTGACAGGTATTGCATATTGCATAGCAGCGAGGCAAGGTACGGTTTTATTTGTTAATAGTCAAATATCTATCTACCTATTTGTTGAACTAACCTACTGTTGCCTCCTTTGGACCTGGTGGGTCGAGCTCTTCTCTTGGGTGGCCGTACCCACTGGGAACTATATTTATATAGTTCTCACCCCCGTGTTGTTTTCAGGGTACAGGTTACACGCGAGCGGCGCAGCGGCGCGAGGACAGGGCGTAGCATCGTAGATAGTGCCCCACCACTGAGACCGAGATAGCAATACCCTGAAGAGGTCCAGCTCAAAGTTCAGATTGAATGAAACAAATTTGTAGTAATTTGTATAAGTTTTGTAATAACTTAAAGACTTATGTAATTTTGTAAATGTAAAATTCTGAGATGAATGCTTGTAATAGCATAGTTAGCGTTTTATGTTTTTGATACTTATGCAATCTGTGGTTGAATATAGTTCCTGTTTGGAACCTCTTGTATTGTATTGTTTAGATTGTGACACCTAGAACGTACAGGGAAGGCTCTGTCCGTTCGGCGGTCTGTCGGCGTGCCCGAATCCGACCAAATAGGCGGAGCTCGGGGCGTGACAGATTAAATGGTATCAGAGCATAAAAGAGCATAAAGAAAAGAGTAATAGAAACGGTTTAGATGGACCTAGGGACCTAGGATAGTAAACTGTAAGGACTTACGCTCATGAGAGACGAGGACTTGTGACGTGTGGCGGAAGGTAAATCGATTGGGTCAAGTTTAGTAAACCTCTAAGACGGATATTAGAGGTAGATTCAAGGTTCAGTTTATTCTCAGCCAAGTGAGTTCATGTTGGGTCGACACAACATGAAACCGAGGGATGGGAATAAGCTTCCTTGCATGACTTTCGCCCGATTTGAGTTTGTATTTATTGTTTCGTATTCGGCCCAGATGGTCGAGGACTGATTGAGTTATCGTGTCGTGTTTCAGGGAACAATGGCACCGCGTAGGCGATCTTCGTATAGATCAGCGTGGGATGGGACAAGTGGTGTCCCTGAGCAAACCGAGACGAGCGGAGACTTGGAGCTTCGCGAGCAGTTGGCCACACTCGTGGAAGTAGTGAGGCAACAAGCGGATGTAGTACAGCGTCAGCAAGAGGCTGCCATGCGTCAGGAGGAACAGATTAAAAGATTCCAAGAGATAGTGGATCAGTTAGGGACCGCACCAGCTGGGGCCCGTCGAGGACAGCCGGGGGTTGTGACGGAGGCGTTTCCATCGGGGTCGGGCAATCCGACTTTTGTTAATTCAGAAATGGAAGCGGAAAGAGAGCGAGCTTTGGCGGCTCTCATGTCCTTCAAGAAGTTTGATCCACCTACTTTTGATAGAGAGGACATAGATCCATGGACTGTGGAGTCGTGGATTGACTCCATAGAGACTGTTTTTGAGGATTTGTACACGGTGGAACGGGACAAGGTGCGCCTAGCCGCGCATTGTCTGCAACGATCAGCGAAGGTGTGGTGGAAAGGCATCAAGCAGAATCGATCGCCTCGTCTCCCTCTTATGACTTGGCAAGAGTTTCGGGAATTAATACTTTCTGTTTATTTTCCCGATAGTGAAAAGAGAAAGCTTCGGGACAGGTTTCAGAAATTACGACAAGGAGATCGCTCTGTGAGGGAGTACGAACGGGAATTTTTCCGTATCGTGAGCTGTCTTCCGAACGTGGTACAAGGTGATAAAGATCGAGCTGATTGTTTTGTACGAGGACTTCGGCCTGATATTTTCAAAGTGGTGCATAATCTTAAGTTGCAGACTTTTGCTGAAGTTGTGGATCGGGCTCTATGGATAGAGCAAGGCAATGCTTTTGTGCGTGAAGAGCGCGAGGCTGAGGAATGTAAGCGAGTGAGGCCACTACCATGTAGCTCAGATGAACAGTCAAGTTTTGGACACCTCTCGACATCATCCTCTACTCGATCCTCCCCACGATGTGTGATTTGTGGTGATTCTCATTGAGCACGACGTTGCGTGCAACGGGAAGGAAAGTGCACTCGATGTGGACAACCGGAACACCCAGGTTATGAGTGCTTGCAAAGTGATAGTATGTGGCGGACGCCTTTTTCCTCCCCGGGACAACTTGCAGGTGTGCCACCTGCGGCACGGTCTGGAGAACGATTGAGGATAAGGCGACCGAGGGGTTCGCGACAGGCAGCAAGTGGCCGTGAATAGGCGACCCATGTGGTGGAACCTGCTGCGACTGTTCGTAATGTGGCAGGTATGAGTTAATTAAAGCAAGCATGTATTTCAATATGATATAACTTGGTGCATTACATGCATTCATTGTGTAATCTGTTACTACTATTTGTGCATGAGTATAGTAGTGATCAAGTGAATGGATAAGGGTAGAGATCCGAACATGCTTGTGTTGTGGATGTGTAGTACCTGTTGGAACAGGTAAGAGTCCTAGAACACTAGCAAATCGCTGGTGATAGCCTGTGAGAAGAAGTGAGACTCGTAGTAGAAATGGTAGTGATTGACCAACTCTCAAAACCAGTGCGAGTGGCTGATTGCGAGAGTCTAGTCGCGATGTTCGTGGAATTCTTGTACGACCGAGCATTTTGCAGGTTGTTCTAGTAGATCGAACAGTGAAAATGGAATCACTGTTGCGTCTGGTACGTGCACGTGGACCTCGTAGTACATCGAAGCGAGGTAAGTAGGTCATGCTCTTGTAGTCGATATGCATAGGCAAGAATTGCCTAATGCTGGACTTAGTGTGACACGCGATAGTGGCGTATAGAGTGCTCGAGTATAGGTACTCGTACTATGCATATTCGATTCAGCCGTGAGTGTGTTGGCAGTAGCACTTTAGCGTTGCTAAGTGTGAAGCGTGCCAGGGATCACTCGTGAGCTGGTGGCTCGCACTAGGTGCTTAGGAGCCGATAGCAGTACATGTGCTCAGTAGAGTGTCGGGTGAGACAACGTTTGCGGGTAGTGCTTGAGGACGATCCGTGCCTCGACCACTTGTGGACTGTGGAGCCTGGACCCACTGGGTAGGCGCAGTCAGCTGTGAGAGACAGCGGCCCGATACCTGCAGGTAGGGCGGAGAGTTTTGGTCAGGACGGTAGTCCGAGCATCGACCCGAGTACGTGGAATGCCACGTGTGGGATCATGAAATCGGTGATGCACTGAGGGTGCGGTTGTGACCCAATTCGGGGACTTGGCGTGATTTGGGGGCTTGGTTGCTCCCAGTTGAAGCAGGTATGCGATATCTCAAATGAGAACTGTGTCTCGTGATACTTGGGTCTACGCTTGCGGGCAAGAGACGTTAAGTTAAATGATAGGCCTAGCAAATCGCTGATCCGATTTGCGAACAGATCTGTGGTAATTGAGACAAGTAGTTACCCATGTGCATTGGAGGTGAATATTTCGAACATGTCCAAGTGAAGGATAGTGTATAGGGACCGTGAGAGCGAAGGCTCGGTCCTGTGGAGCATTTAGTCAGAATTGCTAAGATAAGCATCAATGACGAGCTGAGAATGGAAACGCGAACAAAATGTTCGTAGAGACTGATTTAGAGAAATCAGTATAGTATAGAATGAAATTGAGAAACTTTGGAATAGTGTTGGAAGTTACCTCCATCCGTTAAGCAATGAGGAGTAATAAGTATCTAAGTTTCGCGGACGAAACTTTGGTTAACGGAGGGAGAATGTAACATATGGAAACTTGTAGTTGCGATGTCAACTTTGATCGAGGGGGATCAAAGTGAGGATTGAGCTAGTTGGACATCATCCCCGAGTGATTTATGATGTGTGGGAATGAGTTTCAAAGAGAAATAAGTGTTTCGGTGCAAATTGGGCGCAAAACAAAATGTAAAGAGGATTTTCGGATTTCCGACGCTAACTTTGATTAAAAGAATTAAAGTGAGGCGTGAGGATACATTGTGGTATCTCCGAATCAATTGTGAAGTTTTGAAAAAGCCAAGGGGGTGTTTTCAAAGGGTTTGAAGTGTTCAGTGCGAAGTGATAGTGCAAAAAGGAGAAATTGTTGCCATGTATTGGAATTGGAGCTGATACTATCTCTACTTCGGCTCAAATAATGTCAAAATGAAAAGGAATTGCTTCCAAATTAAATTGGTAGCTTGTGAAGGTCCCTTGGTATATTTTGGAAGTGTTTGGGTGAAATCGGAGTGAAAACAGAAAATTTAAAATTTTCTGTAAAGAACGGGACTGAGAAAATTAGCAGAAAATGCACAGTGTCAGAAAATTATGAAAATTGGCAGAGATGTCAGGAACACTGTTATGAGGCTAGGGTTGAAGTTTCATATTATTCTGACACCTGTAGAGAGAGAAATAGTATCTGAAAGTTATCGGATAAAGATTACAGTTCAGGACAGTTCGCAGTGACCAAACGGGGTCGAAACTGAAATGTTAAAATTTCAGTGGACTTATTAAGTAAAACCGAGCATACCTGTCAAATTTGAGCTCAATCGGACTGTCGGAAGGGGCTTACGAAAGGTATTTGATCCGTGTCGTTACATGGACTTAAGTGGAGGGGCATTATGGTAATTAATGCATGCTTAGTGGAATTCCACTAAGTTCCCTGCCAGGATGCCTCCATCCTTATCCCCTCTTTAGTTTGCATACGTAGAGAGAGAGAAGGAGAAAAGAAGAGAAAATGGGAAGAAGAAGAAGAAGTAGAAGAAGAAAACAAAGAGGTAAAATTTCTAACTCTCTCCCTCTCACCTCTCTATTGCAGCTCAGCAGCAGCAACAAGCTGCAGCAGCCAGCAGCTCAGCAGCAGCTGCTGCTGGAGCAGCAGCGAGCACCACCAGCAGCACCAGCAGCTGCTGGAGTAGCACCAGCAGCAAGCAGCAGTAGTAGCAGCAGCAGCAAGCAGCAGCAGCTTGTGCTGCTTAACAGCAGCTAGCAGCAGCAGCTAGCAGTTCAGCAGCAGCCAGCAGCAGCAGCAGCCTGCACAGCAGCTAGCAGCAGCAGGCGCAGCAGCCAGTAGCAGCTCAGCAGGGGCAGCTGCAGCAGCAGCAGCAGTGGCAGCAGCAGTAATAGCTCAGCAGCAGTAGCAGCTGCCTGCAAGGGCAGCAAGAAAAGAAAGAAAGAAAGGAAAGAAAGAAAAGAGAGAAAGAAAAGAAAGAAAGAAAGGAAAGAAAGAAAAGAGAGAAAGAAAAGAAAGAAAGAAAGAAAGCAAGCAAGCAAGAGAAGGAAAATGAAATGAAGAAAAGTGAATTAAAGTTTCTATAGAAACGGTCTAATGGAAAAACTGACCTCAATAATACACTTTTGCAGGATTGAAGTCCTGACGTGAAATTGACCGCGTACAAACCTAATTGAGGGTAAAACAAACGCGTTGGCGAAGTCGGTTCCGCAATCCGTCGAGCTTACGTGAAGATATCGCCAAAAGAGCATTTTCGACTACAAGTGTCAAGAGCGCGGGTCGCGGTTCTCGAGAAAAGTGCGAGAAGTGGATTCCTCTCATTCCAATACCAAGTAAAGGTGGGTTGTGCTTTACCGAAGTGATTAGGTCACTTCCATGCCAAAGTAAAATATAATTTCATTTGACGCATTTGACTATGATTGTCGACATATAAATATAATATATATATGTATATGAACAGGCATATATTCATAATGACATATGAATGCATTATGATTCATGTGAGATGTGTATAATGGTAATCAGATGAGGAACATGCTAAATGCATATGAATATGAATACTAAAGGCATATGAATATGAATGTGAATGCGATATGAATGCTAGATGCATAGTTATGCTAATGCTAATTTCATATGATCAAAGATATGTTATGCTAATGCTAAATTCATATGATATATAAATGTTGAACCTGTAAATGCCACGGGCATGTAAGTTGAATAATGAAGTGTAAACATAGAAGCTAAAGCATACATAATTGTCGACACGTAAAAGCGAAAAGCGAATATTTGAAAGCATATGTCTAAACATATATGTAAAAGTGAATGTTAATTCAAGCTATTTGAATGTCGATAATTAGAACCCTCGATGGTAACAAGAGAAGTGAGATTGTGTAAACTGTGAACTTCACGTTAAAGCCCTAAGAGTTGGGCATAAATCGACAACTCCAATTGAGTAGAAATCTGAACGGTAACAAAGTAAATGAAAATGTGCATGTTGTAATCCTAGGCGTGGATAACTAGGATAATGATTAGATCGAGTGGCATGAACCTAGTGTTATGAAACATAGGTTGGACATGAATGTACCTGGAATAGACGAATGAAACCACATCTACGATCTTGATATAAACGAGACTATAGTAATCAACGACCAATAAAGTGAAGAAAATAAACAAGGTAAAGAACGAAAAGAAGGCGAAAATAACATCTGCGGAATATACACATCTGTATACCGCCCAGACCCGTGCGATGGCCCTCCCGGAGGCGGTTATACTTATGGAAATGCGAAACGTCTCTACATTCCCCGGTAAGATCCTAAGGTAAAGAATCATGGTATGTCTCCTTATCCGATAAGAGAAAAAATTTAATGCAACTGGTCCAGGGCCCCGCACTGTTGGAATCGGTAGATCGGTGAGCTGAGCCAGAACTCAGTTAGTTGGCGCCTCATGGCACAGTTCAGTCCGAGCTCCACTTCCTGCAGAGTGTTCGAGGAGTCGGAATTCAGGTACGCTGTGATCCAGGTAGTGTCCCTCTCCTCTTGGCAGCTAGGGACACTGGGATTCAGCGAGGTCGAATTGCCCGCTCCTCGTGGCAGTTTGGGCAATCGAGTTGGCCCTCTCCTCTTGGCAGCTAGGGCAACTTAGTGATGGCCCTCTCCTCTTGGCAGTTAGGGCATCCAAGCTAAGGGAAGTAAACAAAGTACCGTATGGCCCTCTCCTCTTGGCAGCTAGGGCAACTTAGTGATGGCCCTCTCCTCTTGGCAGTTAGGGCATCAATTCTAAGATAAAGACGGTAGTGTGGTTAGGATCCCTAAGGCCTTAGGTAAAAGTGGTGAATTCCCAAATGAGTGACTGGGATACAACTGCTGGAAGGATCCAGATATAGTAAGTGAAGGATCACCAGGATAACGGTGATATTGAGTAGCGAATCGAGTTAAAATGATTTTCAGTGAGATTGAGTATTGGATCCAAGTAAATGTAATCCAAAGTATCAGAAAGTGGATCTAGAACTGAGATCCAAATGATTAAGTTGGATACAAGCAACTGTCATCCAAATAAAGTACAGGTCGGATACAAATTATGGTAGNCGGATTTTAGATCTGGTGCACGGTTTTCGAGAAAATCTGAAAATACATGTTTCTTATGTAATTGTGCATCATTTTGGCCTTTTGGAGAGAGAATGGATTTCGTCGTGAATCGGAGATCAAATCGGACGAAACGAAATGCTAGATTCGATGCCCTCGTCGTGCTGAACGCGATGGTACAATCCGTTCAGAAATCCGATGAACGAATTGTCAGACATTGCTTGAAGTTCACTAAGGGGTCGAGAGTGGAATTGGGAAATTCGCCAAAGTCTTAATATTTTATGTACCGAATCGCGAGAGATCGGTCGTGGAGGGGTGTACGCGCATATTACACGCGTGATGAGGGACTAGACCGATATTAGAAGGTTTTGGAGGATTAAAATGCATTTTTGCCATGCTATATTAAACTAACTTAGGGTTTCTCCATGGATACCCTAACCCTAATGGTTGCTCTAGCCCTTGCTGCGCCCCAGTAGAGTCCATCACCCCCTTCGGCACCCTGCTATTCCTACCCCGGCCGCCGTCGACCTCCTCCGTCCGCGGGAGAGGGCCTCCATTACCTTTCTCTCTCCAATTTGCCCCGACCAACTCTGCCAACACCCTTGGAGAACCACCACAATCATCAGGTCCTGTTCCCTCTGGCCGAGGTCGACCACCGACATCATCCTCGTCGCCCGCAAGCGCCGCCGGAACCAAACCTGCCCCGCTTGGTCAGCCCAGACCCGGTTGGGACCAAGCTCGGCCCAGTTTGATGGTCGCGCACCACCACCGCCCTCAATCGGGCGCGTCGACCTCCTGGGTCTCCTGAGACCCTCTGCGTGCCATCGCCGCCGTTCTGGTAGCCGCCGGCCGCCGCACTCATCCCCTGCGGTCGCCCAGACCAGGAGCGGGCCGAGCTTGAGCCCGCAGCGCCTCCGCGCATCGCCGCCGCCCACCGTCAGCCGCGTCGTCATCCCTCTGCCGTCGGCGACCTCCCGCGTGACTCTCCCGCCAACCCCAGCCGTCCCCGTTCCCTGTGGCCGCGCAGGGTCTGTGCAGGCCGAGCAACACCCAGGACCGCCGCCGCCGCCTTCCGCCGCCGGCCGGCGTGAGCATCGGCTCCGCCTGGACGGCAGCACCCATGCGCCACCGGCTACCCCGCCGTCGGAGCACCCTGTCAACCGGGATGAGCCCGAGCTCTTCTCGGGTTGTGCTGCTAGGGCATCATCGTCCGCCGCCTCCGCCGCCTTCCGTTGTCAGCCGACGCACGCCCTGGCCTCACCGCACTGGCCGCACCTTCCCCTGGCCAGCTATCCCACCGTCCGGCCGCCGCCGGCCGTCCCGTGCCTTACCTTGCTCCGGTGAGTTACTTAATAGCCTTTCTGCGCATAGTCTCCTATTTAGATCACTGTTCCGGTGACCCGGGGCTGTTCTGATGCCCCCGGAGGTGAGCACGGTGATCGTCAGTCAGTTCTAATCACAATGCTCACCTCACATAGGGTCAGAGAGCTCCGGATGAGTTAGTTACATGTGTTTTAGTTTCATTGTGCGCTGTTTCGTTGAACTTCGTGTTGCTCGTGCGCGTCCCACAGTGGTCGAAATTGCTCCGAAAGGTGAGCACGGCCTCCGGCACATCGAAACCTGTCGGTGGGTATCTTGGCTCGACTGATTGACCTCTGGTTTGCGTGGACGGACCATAAAAGCGCCGAAATCACATAAAATAATGTGATTTCGGGTATTCGGAAGGGCTTTTATGCAACTTTGTTCGTCGTGGCTACTGTTGGTAGCATGGATGAGCTGTGGGTGACCTCTGGACTGATTGTCCAAGGCCCCAGACCTTTGCGAAGATCAAAAATGCATTTCCGGTGCGTTTGTCGGCAAAATCCGCCGACGGAACGCGGTTTTTGTTCGGAATTCTTCCGACGGTACCTCGTGAGCATTTGTTGAGTCGCTGAGCCTTGTTGGCTGGTCACTCGCGTCATTTCAAGAGTTCAGAAATGACGAGCGAGCGACGGTAGGTTCCGATGTCGAAATTGACACTTCCAGAAACCCGGATCCCAACAATTATCCACCAATAGTTATTTGGTTGTGTATCCTTGTGTTTGCTGCCATGTCACACTAAAATAGGTGTTTAGAGGCAGCGAATGACTCGTGGTACGAGTCGGTGCCTTCTGGGATAGTTAGTGGGTCCCGGCGGAGTCNAAGGTGAGCACGGCCTCCGGCACATCGAAACCTGTCGGTGGGTATCTTGGCTCGACTGATTGACCTCTGGTTTGCGTGGACGGACCATAAAAGCGCCGAAATCACATAAAATAATGTGATTTCAGGTATTCGAAAGGGCTTTTATGCAACTTTGTTCGTCGTGGCTACTGTTGGTAGCATGGATGAGCTGTGGGTGACCTCTGGACTGATTGTCCAAGGCCCCAGACCTTTGCGAAGATCAAAAATGCATTTCCGGTGCGTTTGTCGGCAAAATCCGCCGACGGAACGCGGTTTTTGTTCGGAATTCTTCCGACGGTACCTCGTGAGCATTTGTTGAGTCGCTGAGCCTTGTTGGCTGGTCACTCGCGTCATTTCAAGAGTTCAGAAATGACGAGCGAGCGACGGTGGGTTCCGATGTCGAAATTGACACTTCCAGGAACCCGGATCCCAACAATTATCCACCAATAGTTATTTGGTTGTGTATCCTTGTGTTTGCTGCCATGTCACACTAAAATAGGTGTTTAGAGGCAGCGAATGACTCGTGGTACGAGTCGGTGCCTTCTGGGATAGTTAGTGGGTCCCGGCGGAGTCTCGGTGCGATTTTCGGGACTTCCGGCGAGTTACGGTAATCAGTATTGGGAAACCGATCTCCGTGGGATTGTTTGTGGGTTATGCTTTTAGGGTTTCTTAGCTGTGGGTTAGACACTAACCCAGTGGACCCTCCTTAGGTCCGGTTGACGTTCTTTTGCAGTCAGGAGACAGGCGCGACAGTTGTACAGGTGGGTACTTCGATCCGACGTCGGTACAGTGGTGCAGGCTCGGTGATGGTTTCTTACCTTTGCTCTTTCATTATTATCTAGCATATATATATATCTTGATATATAGTGTTGAGCCTAGCACCATGTTGTTCAGTTACACTCTACTCGGTTGTTCTCTTTATATCATGAGTAGGAGTAGAGTAGTTATACCATATTTCTTTGTTGCTCTACTTAGCTATTCTGCATACCCTGTTTCATATTTATAGTAGAGCGATTCTGTGATTATCTGTGAGATTAGCGATCTAGTCGGTCGATTCTAGTATTCAGTATTTGTGACCTATTCGGTGAGTTCCTCGACCTTTGTTGTCTGATGATCGTTGAGGTCGGTATACCCTGAGGGGTGGGATTGTCGGTTAGTTCCCGACGGATGATTATACTTTACTCATATCCTATACTTGTGACATGATTGGTCAAGTTTCATATCCTGTACTTGTGACGTGATTGGTCGAGTTTCATATCCTATACTTGTGACATGATTGGTCGAGTTTCATATCCTGTACTTGTGACGTGATTGGTCGAGTTTCATATCCTAGTTGATCTGAGTGGTCAGTCCTTGTGGTTCATTGAGCAGTATTTGCATATGTTTGAGAGGATGTCGATGTTGTCCCATCCTAGTTGACCTGAGTGGTCGGTTCTTGTGCTTCTTTACAGTTGACGACCTATGCGGTCGATGGGCCCTGGGGGGCAGGATTGTCGGCTGGTTGCCGACGGTTGATCATTGAGCATATTGTATTGATCGCCTGATACTCGTCGCATTTCACGAACACTGTTGGTCTGATCCACCGTAAGGAGTGTTCTTTTCCGGAAAAGTGGTTGAATTGTGACAACCCGTGAGCCCTAGAGGGGTTATATGCACTGGAGAGTAGTAGTGGCACTGGCTTGAGGTCTGCCGTGCTGACCAAGAGAGCATTGGTTTCAGATTGGGTACTTTTGGACTTCTTGACCGGTTGACGCATATGTCTATAGTAGCAGTCGTTGCATGCATACTTACAGTTCTTACTTTATAGTTGTCTTGCTACTATAGTAGATATTCATGTATGCTTTCGGATCCAGTTACAGTAGCGGTAGCCGTTATTCAGTCTAGTTCTTACTTTCTTTCAGTTTATTGCTACTGTATTTAGTATATCTGCTCATTACCTTATACATCTCTTTTGTTTACTATTGTTCCTACTGTATTTCCACTGACCCGTGTTGTTGTATAGCTCTTCCTGATCCGGTGAGTACTCCTCGCCTTTTTCGGCTTGTGGTACCCACTGGGAGGGGAGACATGTTTATATGTTCTCACCTCCCCCACTATTTTTCAGGTATCGCGGGCGATGATTAGTGGGACGAGACGTGAGGTACGTGTGTAGCGGTCGATAGAGCTTCCGACCCAGGTTATTTCAATTTAGTTATTACCCTTATTATTTCTGTTGATTTATAGCTTAGTCGGTTTACATGGTTCAGTTTTGTGTTATTATCTGAATATTTGAGTTTTCAGTTGGTTTTGGAATGTAATAAAGGATTTGTATTTCTTGAAATAGAGAGGAGTGTTTCTAACCTAGCCGATGGGAGTGGGAGGAGTGGTGTACGGTGGTACGGCGGGGGAGAGTGGGTATTTACCAAGAGACAACGTAGATTGTTCGCCGTGTAGGGAAGAGACATATTAGTGAGCGAAATAGGCTGACGTGGAGGGTGCCTATAGGAATGTGTTTAAGTCTAGGGTAATGTTCGAGAGACGGGGGTTGTTCTGGGGGTGATGGGACAGAGATTTGGTACTGAATAGAGGGTACAAGGCGGTGCGAGCATACATCACAATAGGTATGGAATGAGAGAAAAAGATGTCGGTGAGAGACATAGTGTGAGAGGCGGTGTAATGATATATATAACTGTGGTTATTTGTATGTTCATCTGGTTGTGGTTGTATCATGTTTGAACTCTTGTACTTGTGCGACGCCGTGCAAATACAGGGGAGACTCTGTCCTGTGAACAGTGATCTCCTGTAATTTGTGGCGATCTGCATACCTGGGGTCAGTTTCAAAAAAAAAATTCAGAGCTTTTCCGCTATGCTTTAAACTAAAAAGGGACCCCGGGCGTGACAGATCTCCTCTCCCGGTAGTGATTCAACGGGATCGACGGTTCTCCTCTCCCGGTATGCCATGAAACAAATGAGGGAATCGAAACTACGGGATTAACGGTTCTCCTCTCCGGTAGTGATTCAACGGGATCGACGGTTCTCCTCTCCCCGGTTGAGCTAACGGGTTTGACGGTTTCTCCTCGCCCGTTAAGCTGCGAGCGACTTTAGGTCACAGGATCGACGGTTCTCCTCTCCCTGTGATGGACCTAGTGTCGCATGGACTTTAAGGCTGAGGTCTTGTGAGACGTCCTTCACCGATCAGCCTGACTTGACGCGGTACTCCGCGGTTGTGACTCAAGACCGAGTCGAGGGCTAGATGGCTAAGGTACAGTACCCTTAGGAAAGCATCGCCAGTGAGTACAATAAGAATAAAGAATAAAGAGTAGAGACTAAAGAAAAGAATAGCTAATGAACGTGATAGCTAATAAAGAAAAGAATGCTATTGAGTAATGAGTAACGAATGGTTAATGATATAAAGTAGAATCAAGTAATCTACTACATGATTGACAGGTATTGCATATTGCATATGCAGCGAGCCAAGGTACGGTTTTATTTGTTAATAGTCAAATATCTATCTATCTATTTGTTGAACTAACCTACTTTGCCTCCTTGGAGCCTGGTGGGTCGAGCTCTCTTCTGGTGGCGTACCCACTGGGAACTATATTATATAGTTCTCACTCCGTGTTGTTTTGGGGTAAGGTTACACCGGCGAGCGCGAGCGCAGCGCGTGAGGACAGGGCGTAGCATCGTAGATAGCGCCCCACCACTGAACCGAGATAGCAATACCCTGAAGGTCCAGCTCAAAGTTCAGATGAATGAACAAATTTGTAGTAATTTGATAAGTTTTGTAATAACTTAAGGCTTATGTAATTTTTAAATGAAAATTCTGAGATGAATACTCTGTAATAGCATAGTTAGAGTTTTATGTTTTGATACTTATGCATCTGTGGTTGAATACAGTTCCTGTTTGGAACGTCTTGTATGTTTGTATTTTTAGATTGTGACGCCTAGAACGTACAGGGAAGGCTCTGTCGTTCGGCGGTCTGTCGGCGTGCCCGAATCCCGACGCAATAGGCGGAGCTCGGGGCGTGACATAGATACCTGTGCAAAATACATTTGAGAAATTTTCAAGCATGCATACCTTTTGATGGCTTTCCACAATGAATTATCCCTTATATGAGATTTTGGCAGGACACTTTCGAGTGTTTAGCCCATAAATCTTCAGGTTTCTGAACATGAAATAAATTATCGACCAATGGACTACATGGAAATATAAGATGAAAAACGTGAAAGTAAAAAAAAAAAATCTAAAACGCTTACCAAATTGCAGTTGAAGTTCCCTCATTGCGTCATCTACATTATCTGCTGTCTCTTTGACCTGAAATGTTTTCATGTAAGTTGCTGCAAAATTGCTTCCAAATAATAGAAGTTTTACATGTTAAGTCCATAACTTAATCCTAAGATTGCAAAAGTCTGGAGCTAAGAAAGCACTAACAATACCAGCTTACCAGGAAGGTGATTGAGGTGATTGCTAATGGACATGTATACAAATTCCAAAACAGCTTTTTTTTTTTTTTTTTTAACTTGTTAGGTAGAAAGAACATTCTTTAAAAACAGTTAAAAAATTGAGTAAGCAGGTGAATGAATGCTTTGAAAATAAGAAGTGAATAATGCTTTTGAAAGTATTTTGTTGATCAAATTCCACATTACGCAATATAAATACTTTCTCCAGTAAGACATAAATAATGTGATTAGTAACCGATTTGTGACTTAAATTTGAAATATTGTTGTTGCTTAGGATTGCTAAATCATATAGCGTAGTTTAGAAGTCACATACTCATTGAGCTTAAATTGGACTCAAGGCTTCTAAAAAGAACCTTTTCCCAGAAAAAAAAAAAGGGTTCCTAAAAAGAACAGATAACTGATCATATTGCAAATGCTATATATTTTCAAGGCTAAATTGCAGGAAACCCTTCTATAAGCATCACAATTTTCGCATCACCCTTATGAAACATTAAAAGTACCTACATTATAGCCGATTGAGATACAAGAAATTTGATACATATTGCCTGAACAACATTGACAAAAAGAGGCAAAGTGATACAAAATTACAGTTTAATGGTGCTATATATTGCTTTTAATTCTTCAAGGTGGAACAAGGGAAACTGGAATACTTAAAAGAGTTTCCTTGCATTTTAGACAATTTCAATCAGTTAACCTACCACATATAAAAAACATAAAGCTCTAGATGAGGGTTTTACCTCCGATTCTCCATGTGGTGGAAGCTGCACTGAATTTTTGGCATTCATACTGAGTTGTAGGAGTTCTAGTTCAACTTCAAGCTCTGCTTCTATCTGATCCATTCCAATGCTACTTTGGTTTACTCTAATACTACCACAATTTGGATTTGTACTAGGATTAAAGGCACAGTGTACTGATTCCAAACAGCGGGATGATCCGTTCTCTTGGTAATCTACAGAATCGTCTCTGTTAATATTTCCTAAACTACTCGACCCACTCATAGGTGCATTATTCGACTCCTCGATGCTGAAGGAAACAGACACCTCATGGTTACAAACCATTCTTTACCTTCTGTAACACACTGGACCTTTGCAAATTGCGAGGTTCGAGTGTTTGGATGTATTTCGAGCTTTTCCACACTTGGTGGAGGGTTGTAGAATGTTTGCCGACCTAAAAAGTTCGAAAGCTGGAATTTTGGACAAGTCCTGAGAGTTTCTACTCTCGGGGACCGGTCCCTGGAAGGAGAGACCGGTCCCCCAGTGAGCAGTGTTGAGGCAGCCTGAGGCAACCGGTCCCTGGCAGGCGAGACCGGTCCCCGAACGCGTCTTCGCATTGAGAGACCGGTCCCGCGCAGGGAGAGACCGGTTCCCGAACGTTGGTTTTTCGGGTTCGCAGCGAGAGACCGGTCCCTGCTGGGGAGAGACCGGTCCCTCTGGGCGAAAACTGCCCAGTTCGGGCTGATGTAATTCTGGGTTTTTGAGGGGCCTCTTGGGATTTTGTTACACTAGATGGGCTTATTAGCCATTTCACCCTCTTCCCTTCTCATTTCTCACCACCCTACACCTTCTAGAGAGAGAAGAAGAAGAAGGAGAGAAGAAGAAGAAGGAGGAGAAGAAGAAGAGGGCTAGCTTGAGGGAGCTTGGAGCTCAACCCCTTTCTCTCCTTTCCACTCTTGCAAGGCTTGGAGCTTGCTTGTAGAGCTTAGTGGTGGACCAAACTTCAACCCTAGGGCATTTTGGGCTTGGATTGAAGCTTCCAAAGGGTTTGTATCATGATTCCCTCCTCTAGATTCTTGTTTTTGTGATTTTTGGGAGATGAAACCCTAGAAATGAGATTTAGGGTTGATTTTGGGGCTTTTTGATCTAGGGCTTTTGAGGCTAGATTAATTGGTTTAGAACCTTCCTAGGGCTTGGATTGGAAGGGTTCTAGCTCTCTTTTGGAGCTTTGGAAGAGATTTCTACTCTTGAGGTTAGTTTTGGCCCTTTTTGCTTCTAGGTTAATGTTTGATATTATAAGTTGGTCGTAATGCCCTCGTATCTCTTCGCTGATCACTTTTAGGGTATTGCGAGATTCGTGGACAACTCCGTTCGGCGAATCGAAGCCCTACGCGACGGTTCGGTGGGTTTGACCTAGCCTTTATATGAGAAATACTCATATATGGTGAAATATGTTTCGTAAATTGGAAAAGCATGCATAATCATGTTAGATATATTTATTGTGAATTTTAGGATGCTTCATATGCCTATGTTATGTGTAAGAAAATTTCGGACCTCTATATAGTAGAGAACTAGCATGTAGTACTTGCATATATTTGGCATCCTTTTGAGACTTGGAATCGTAACTTCTATTGTGAGGATGAGTACCTTTTGCATGCATTTAAGGTTATTCCGATATTGAACTTAAAGGTTCATGGTAAGCCATAAAGAGGCTCGGGAACTTGTGTTATTCGTGAATAATTGGGTTAATGTCATGAAGGGGCATTGAACTCGGGTCATGTGTAAAACTAGTGGATAGTGCCATTGAAAGAGTTGGATATACTTGTTCATTTAAATGTCTAAGTGTCACAAAGGGGCACAAGACTTCGTAATATTGGAACTTCATATTGTGAATTAAACTAGACCTTCGGGATGCTAGTGACTGTACCATGTTAGAGACATGAGATTGGATACTTGAGACTTGGACTATGCTTGCTTGCCATTTGTGCTCATTCGCACATGCTTGTGAGGGTCGCTCCCTACAAGCCGGCACTCCGGAGTTGGCCTATGCGACTTTTGTTCGCTCGTGTGGTATTGAGAAGCCTACGGGGTCGAGTGGGACAGACACATTCCAAGAGTAGGGATGTCGGGCTACCACAGACACTTAGGCGGCACAAGCTGGACTACCTTTGGTAGGTCCTTAATTGGAAATAGAAATCAATACGGTGTGAGAACGGTTAATCACTACTAGATAGGTTTAGTAGTTGGATTACATTGACATGCTCACGATAGAGCATTGGTACATATAGCATACTTGCCGATTGCATTGTTGCATTGTAGTATACTCGGTTGCTTGGTTAGAGCTTACTCTTTATGCATTAACATATTGCTTTGTGAGTGTAACACTCCACATCCCTCGTAAGTCGTGCCGAGTTCCGTCAAAGCGAGCGGAACGTGGAATTGAACGAGTTAAAGTGGACCCTAAGTGCATTGGAGTCCATGAACGGAGCAAAAAGGGACCCGGAGAGCAAATCTGGAAATCTGGCTAAGTCCCAGATTTTGAGCTCTCGGGGACCGGTCCCTAAAGAAGAGACCGGTCCCCGAAGGCGAAAAATGCCGAGTCTGGGCAGTTCAAGTGGAAACAAGTGGAGGGGCTTAAGAGTAATTGTTACAACACTATATATGACTCACCCCTCTCTTCCACAGCCATTTCCACCCTCTCACCCATTTCCTCTCTTTCTCTCTCTAGAACCCATGCTCTAGGACTTGGAGAAGAAGAAGAAGAAGAGAAGAGGAGGAGGATTTGGAGGCTTTGGAGGTTCTAGGAGCTCTCCAACGAGGAGAATCTTGGTGGAGCTTGGACTAGAGGTAAGTTTTGTAAGGTTTTCCTCTAGGGTTTGGATTTTGGCTAAGAGATTTGGAGCTTTGTGCTCCTTAGAGGCTTTAGAAGCTCTTTTGAGCCATGAACACCATGCAACCCATGAGAGCTCAAGGTGCTCTCATGGTGAATCCTTGGAAGTGATGTTTGGAGCCCTAGGGTTGGTACCGAAGGTCTAGAAACCTTGTTAGGATGCTTCTTAGATGATCCTATGCTATTCTTTGCTTAGGGTTGGGATCGATTCATGGGAAAACCCTAAATGGCAATGTTAGGGTTTGAATTTGGGGTTTTTGCCCTAGGATTGTTCGGGGACAAATTGACCCCGTAGAAACCTAATTGCGGGTGCCCTAAACGCGTTGGGCAACTTCGTTTAATATTTCAAGAATGTTAGAGTATAGTTCATGTACAAAAAGGCCTAATGCGGCACTATTTTGATTATAGGGCGCGGAATCGGCTTTCGTAAAGTGCGGGGGCCTTAATATCCTACACCCACACGACTGATAGAGGTGGGGGGTGCACGCCGGAATCGTTGGATTCCCCTCTATGTCTATTTTTCCTATTCTTGAGCATATACACATATCCATTCATGCATAGTAGGGTAATTACATGTGGAACTTGGTGTGGCTTCATTTGTATGCTTCTAACGTAGATGAACATAGAGAATGATACAACCAAAATGGACATGTGTGATTGGACCCTCAAGTTGTGTGAATGTAAGAATGGTCTTGGATAATTAGTAAACAAGGGTGTCATTGACATAGAGACAAGAATTGCATTGAGAGATGACTGTTGAAATTAGTTGACCCGTAATGACATGGTCGAAGATAACGCCTTGAGAGTGGCAAGAATAAATAGGTAGAGACCTATTATGATATTGGCATTGTGACTAATGGCTATGAGTCCTCAAGTTGAGGATTAGATCGATACTCACCTTTCGTCGTGGCTTGAGGGAGGTCGCTCCCCCTCGAGCGGTGCGCTCCGGAGTTGGTCACCACTGGGCGTGGTAAAGTCCCACCAGTTGACGGTCCCCAGGGAGGTTCGAGTCCCCCGTTATTAAGGGATTTTGGGTTGTGAGTTATTGGGGTTAACAGAGTTAACCGGTAAGATTGGGTAAGAGCCAAAGTTCGATTATGATTGGAGCATGCATGCATTTTCATTTTCGCATTGAAATTGTATATCTACTGACTCTTTCTTGCAGGCATAGTATTAGTTGCATTAGTAATGGTTACTCTTCTTCCTTTGAAATACTTATGCCTGGATAGACCTAGTGGGTAAGTCGGCGAGATCGGATGCCGAGCCCACTGGGAACTTCGTTGTAGTTCTCACACCACTAACCCTACAGGTCCTAGCACGAGCGGGGCGACGGAGGACCGAGGCAAGGGTTTGGCGCCGTAGGTAGCGGCCACCGGGGGCTTTATGCATTTTGTAGTCATTCCCTTTCGTTATACATGTATCAACTTTATTTTTGTTGAATTAGGTATGTAAAGTGAAAACAATCATGTATTTGGTGGATGACTATATGTAAAAAGATATGATGATCGAATGGAATGTAATAGTTTGTTTACTTGAATTTGGTTTAAATGAAATCAAATATCACGTGTGATTCATATTTAGCTTAGAGCTTTCGCTTCCGTTGTTGCTTGCCCTCGAGCAAGCCTTGTAGTATTTATGCAATTCTCTTGTTAATTGCCTACTTATACATGATGTTAGAGCCTTGGGCGGACAGGGGAGGCTCTGTCCGTTCGGCGTCTGTTGACGTGACCCGAACCCGACCAAATTGGCGGGGATTGGGGCGTGACAGTGAGGATTACTTGTTTATCATGTTTACTTGAAATATAGTGGTTTAGCACTTCAATTATGCTTTCGTACTGTTGTTGCTACTACTCTTATTATTGCTTATAGTACTTACCCTTTTCCTTTGGGGCCTAGTGGTGCATTGAGCTGAGGTCAGTAATTGCCCACTGGGAACTATAAATTATAGTTCTCACGCCCTCTGTTTTGTGTTTTCTTTCAGAGCCTTCCGCGCCGGGAGAGGCTAGGGACCGCGGGAAGGGAGTTGCCTCGAGCTAGCTTCCTTCGAGGGCGATTCAATAGGTGGTCTACCTCTTGTGGTTTTATTTTGTGAGAGGTCGAGCGTTGTACCTGTTTATTTATAGAGACCACCTCATTTTGGATCTTTGTATTTCTTTTTGGGAGTTAGTTTTGTACTACTTTATGGTTATATTTGGATCTTGGCCTTGATTCTTTACCTTGGTACCGATGATAGAACTTTACTTGCTCTGATATCATTAGTTGCTAGTTATTCTACTTCTTTGTATCTGTTCTATTTCTTGCTTTACTTCCGCTTTTATTGTAGACGCCTTATATGTGTAGACATATGGCGGGTCTGGGCACACTACCGGGAGGGCCTCCGCCGGTCCCGGGGCGTGACAGATTAATTTGGTATCAGAGCCTAGGGTTGAGTCTTAGTGGACCTAGCGAACCTTAGGCCGGTTGGACTATAGGAATTAGGCTCGTGAGAGACGAGGTCTAATTGACTTGTGAGCGAAAGTATTATGATTGGGTTTATGACAACTCTAAAAAGTTAGAGTTTGATCGGAGTGTATGGCTTCTAACTTCGCGGAGGGTTACGTTGGCGGCCGACAACGTAACATCGGGAGTTAGTAGTGAAGGACACTTCCTTACTTTCGCATGATTTGGGGTTTTATCTTTTTGAGCGGGGATGCGATAGCGTGGGTTACTAACTTGCGCTTTTATGCTTTGTAGTGACGATGCCGATTACACGCTCCCAGTCTGCCGGGGCGGATGATGCGGCACACCCCGAGGAGGTCGAGACCTCCGCTACTTCCGGATCTAGTGAGGTCCGTGACTTGAGGGCCCAGCTTGCGGTTCTCACTGATCTGTTGGCGCAGCAGACGGCAGCGGCGCAGCGCAGGCCGAGGTGGCTCAGCGGCAGGAGGCGCGGATGAAGCATCTCGAGGACCTCTTACTTCAGCAGGCGGCAGCTTCGAGGGAGACCCAGGGTCCTACACCGCCAGCACCCGTGGTGGACGTCGCTCCGAGGGCGCAGTCCCCCGCGCCCAGTTCTTCCCGTGCGGCACCGGCGACCACGCCTCGGGAGGAGGTGGCTGCGGTACCCCCAGTGCAGAGACCGGCGACGGGGGCGGCATTCCCCGTGATGGCCGAGGGAGCCGAACGGGATCGGCTCATGGAGCGCCTCAGTGAGTTCAGGAGGTGCAGCCCGAGGATGTTTGATGGCGAGAACGTCGACCACTGGATTGTCGAAAAGTGGTTGATGCACATGGAGAAGCTGTTTCGAGACACTTTTGTGGCGGAGCGGGACAGAGTGTGGCTCGCCACTCACTTTCTGTACGGCGAGGCCTACCGTCGGTGGTTGGATATCCAGGACAACCCCAGCACCGACTTGACAGCGATCACATGGACGCGATTCAAGGAGCTTCTTCTGGCGCACTACTTTCCTACCAGCGTCAAGAGGAAGATGGAGCAAGACTTGCGCAGCTTGCGCCAGGATGAGCGGTCCGTGGCCGAGTACGAGAGGGAGTTTTCTCGATTACTCCACTGTGTACCGTTTGTTGTGAGGGACGACGAGGATAAGGCCCGCATCTTTGAGCGCGGTTTGCGGCCTTCTATCTTCCGGTTGGTGCAGTCTTCCAACCTCCAGACCTACCGGGAGGTTGTGGATCGAGCATTGATAGTAGAGGCAGGAGCGGCGGATCTGCAGGAGCGACGCGAGGCCCTAGACAAGGGCAAGGGGAAGAGACCCGCGGCTGAGGGTGCGAGTCAGACGCACTCACGGAGGCCGCCGAGGCATCCCAGGAGCAGGAGCCAGTCGCGAGGGCGCGGCCAGTCTACCGAGCGAGGAGGACCCGATCGTCGCCAGGCTCCCCGCTGCGTGATCTGTGGCGGTCCCCATTACCCGCGGCAGTGTTCACGCAGCAGGGGCAGGTGTTTCTTGTGTGGCCAGGAGGGCCACTTCCAGCCGGACTGTCCGAGGGGCCCAGCGCCAGCGCCATCTTCGGCATCTGCACCAGCATCGCCCGGTCCCAGTCAGGGGACATCTTCTGCGCATCACCAGTCAGGGCGGCCGCCAGTTCTGTGACAGGCGGAGGGGTCACGACAGGCTCCGAGCGGGCGCATGTACGCGGCCCAGACGGAGGAGGCGGCGGCAGCCGAGAATGTGGTCGCAGGTATCATTTTACTTTCTGATATTCGAGCTAGAGCTTTGTTTGATACCGGTGCATCGCATTCATTCATTGATCGGCTGTTTGCCGAGCTGCATGGCATACCACTTGTATCCCTGTTGCATCCGGGCCGAGTTATTGTACCCGATCATTCTTTGGACATTCGGGAGTTCTGCCCCAGTTGCCCTGTTCGAGTTGGAGATTGGATCATGCCCGTGGACTTGCTAGCTTTGCACAAACTCGGGGAGTTTGATGTTGTGTTGGGCATGGATTGGTTGACCAAGTACTTTGCCACCATCGATTGTAAGAATCGAACGGTGACATTTAGAGAGCCGGGGCAAGCGGAGGTTGTGTACCGAGGATGCCAGAGTTCGCTATTTGCGATGACGATTAGCTCTTCTCGAGCTCGGCAGTTGATTAGTAGAGGCTGCGTAGCCTACTTGGCTACTGTTGTAATGCGGGGTGAGGATGTCGCCCCTAGGATTGAGGACATCCCCGTAGTGCGGGAGTTTGGAGATGTGTTTCCAGCGGAGCTTCCAGGCATGCCTCCTGATAGGGAGATTGAGTTTGTGGTAGATCTCGTCCCCGGGACTACCCCAATCTCAAAGGCGCCCTATAGGATGGCACCAGCAGAGTTGAAGGAGCTGAAGGAACAGTTGCAGGATCTTCTGGACAAGGGTTTCGTGAGACCGAGTGTGTCACCTTGGGGAGCACCGGTTTTGTTTGTGAAGAAGAAGGATGGATCACTTCGCTTGTGCGTGGACTATCGTGAACTTAACAAAGTCACGATCAAGAACAAGTATCCGTTACCGAGGATTGATGATCTATTTGATCAGCTCCAGGGATCTTGTGTATATTCCAAGATTGACTTGCAGTCGGGATATCACCAGTTGAGGATCAGACCTGAGGATGTGTCGAAGACGGCTTTTAGAACACGGTATGGACATTATGAGTTTACTGTTATGCCGTTTGGGCTTACTAATGCCCCGGCAGCTTTTATGGATCTGATGAACCGTGTTTTCAAGCCTTATTTAGACAGATTCGTTGTGGTGTTTATCGACGACATCTTAGTGTATTCCCGGAGTGACGCGGATCACGAGGAACACTTGAGACTTGTACTTCAAGTGCTTCGGGAAAAGAAGCTCTACGCCAAGTTGAAAAAGTGTGAATTTTGGCTTAGAGAGGTGGCGTTTTTGGGCCATGTGATTTCAGGATCAGGCATAGCCGTGGACCCGAGGAAAATTGAAGCTATCAAGGATTGGCCGAGGCCGACGAGCGTGACCGAGATACGGAGCTTCATTGGTTTGGCCGGCTACTACCGACGGTTTGTCGAGGGATTTGCGAAGTTATCTACTCCCCTCACGAGACTCACGCATAAGGGCACCAAGTTTATTTGGAATGATGCGTGTGAAAGGAGCTTCCAAGAGTTGAAGCAGCGATTGACGACTGCCCCGATCCTTACCTTGCCGACTGCTGGAGCAGGGTATGTGATTTATAGTGATGCTTCCTTTAATGGATTGGGCTGTGTTTTGATGCAGGACGGGAAAGTGATCGCGTACGCATCTCGCCAATTGAAGGACTATGAAAGGAATTACCCCACTCACGATTTGGAGTTGGCGGCCGTAGTCTTTGCATTGAAGCTATGGCGCCATTACCTCTATGGCGAGCGATGCGAAGTGTATACGGATCACAAGAGTTTAAAGTATCTTTTCACTCAGAAGGAGTTGAACTTGAGGCAGCGCAGATGGTTGGAGCTACTCAAGGATTATGACTTGACTATTCCTTACCACCCGGGCAAGGCTAACGTGGTGGCCGATGCGCTAAGTCGAAAATCGACTGAGAACTTAGCGATGCTTGTGGTTACTCAACCGCCGTTGATCGAGCAGATGAAGCGGTTGGAGTTGGAGGTGGTGGCTCCTGATACACCTTTGAGACTGATGACTTTGGTGGTGCAACCTACACTTGTGGAAAGGATTAAAGAAAAGCAAGCTTCCGACTCGGAATTGCAAAAGGTTCGAACTAAGATGATTGATGGTTGCACTGGTGACTTCACCTTAGACGGTGATGGATTGATGCGTTTCCGCGGACGGCTTTGTGTACCGGCGGACTTGGGCATTAAAGAAGACATTCTTCAAGAAGCACACCGAGCGCCGTATGCTATACATCCGGGAGGCACCAAGATGTACAAGGACTTGAAGTTGCTTTATTGGTGGCCCGGGATGAAAAAGGATGTTGGTGAGTTCGTTGCCAGATGTTTGACTTGCCAACAGGTGAAGGCTGAGCACCGAGTTCCTGCGGGGAAGTTGCGGAGCCTACCTATTCCAGTATGGAAATGGGAAAAGATCACCATGGATTTCGTGATGGGATTGCCTCGCTCACAGGCCGGGCATGACGCTATTTGGGTAATCGTGGATAGGTTAACGAAATCGGCACATTTCATACCTATCCACACCACTTGGACTGGTGAGAGACTCGCCCAGGTATACTTGGATGAGATTGTGCGATTGCACGGGATACCTACTTCTATCGTATCAGATCGAGATCCCCGTTTTGTATCCCACTTTTGGAGGAGCCTACAGGACGCTCTGGGTACGCGCTTGGATTTCAGCACTGCTTTCCACCCCGAGAGTGACGGGCAGTTGGAGCGTACTATTCAGACTCTCGAGGACATGCTTCGAGCTTGTGTGATTGACTTCCGGGGAGGATGGTCGCAGCATCTACCGATGGCAGAGTTTGCTTATTACAACAGTTATCAAGCAAGCATCAAGATGGCACCGTTGGAGGCACTCTATGGACGGAAGTGTAGATCGCCACTTCATTGGAGTGAAGTTGGCGAGAGATTGGCTTTAGGCCCAGACGTGCTCCGGGAAGCAGAGGACAAGGTTCGCATAGCTCGGGAACGATTGTTGACGGCCCAGAGTAGGCAGAGGAGTTATGCTGATCGGCGTCGACGAGACTTGGAGTTTCAGATTGGAGACCATGTGTTCTTGAAAGTCTCGCCGACCAAAGGAATTAGAAGATTTGGAATCCGGGGCAAGTTGAGCCCCCGATATATTGGACCATATGAGGTTTTGGAGCGTGTAGGCCCGGTAGCGTATAGGCTTGCCCTACCGCCAAACCTATCGGGTGTACACAATGTATTCCATGTATCAGTCCTTCGGAAGTACATCCACGACCCGGCTCATGTATTGGATGCTATGCCTTTGGAGCTGAGGGGTGATTTGAGCTTTGAGGAGCAACCCTTGAGGATTTTGGCTCGCGAGGTGAAAAGATTGCGGAACCGAGAAATTCCCTTCGTAAAGGTGCTTTGGAGCAACCACGACGAGC
The DNA here is from genome assembly GCF_001540865.1 of Ananas comosus. Lineage (NCBI taxonomy): Eukaryota > Viridiplantae > Streptophyta > Magnoliopsida > Poales > Bromeliaceae > Ananas > Ananas comosus. The sequence continues at coordinate 4,934,027 of NC_033631.1, read as the reverse complement.
GCGAGGCCACTTGGGAGCTGGAGAGCGCACTACGGGAGCGCTATCCCCATCTTTTTCAGATGGAGGCTTGAGGTATTTGTCATTTCGAGTTTCGCGGACGAAACTCCTTTTTAGGAGGGGTGAATGTAACACACTGGACCTTTGCAAATTGCGAGGTTCGAGTGTTTGGATGTATTTCGAGCTTTTCCACACTTGGTGGAGGGTTGTAGAATGTTTGCCGACCTAAAAAGTTCGAAAGCTGGAATTTTGGACAAGTCCTGAGAGTTTCTACTCTCGGGGACCGGTCCCTGGAAGGAGAGACCGGTCCCCCAGTGAGCAGTGTTGAGGCAGCCTGAGGCAACCGGTCCCTGGCAGGCGAGACCGGTCCCCGAACGCGTCTTCGCATTGAGAGACCGGTCCCGCGCAGGGAGAGACCGGTTCCCGAACGTTGGTTTTTCGGGTTCGCAGCGAGAGACCGGTCCCTGCTGGGGAGAGACCGGTCCCTCTGGGCGAAAACTGCCCAGTTCGGGCTGATGTAATTCTGGGTTTTTGAGGGGCCTCTTGGGATTTTGTTACACTAGATGGGCTTATTAGCCATTTCACCCTCTTCCCTTCTCATTTCTCACCACCCTACACCTTCTAGAGAGAGAAGAAGAAGAAGGAGAGAAGAAGAAGAAGGAGGAGAAGAAGAAGAGGGCTAGCTTGAGGGAGCTTGGAGCTCAACCCCTTTCTCTCCTTTCCACTCTTGCAAGGCTTGGAGCTTGCTTGTAGAGCTTAGTGGTGGACCAAACTTCAACCCTAGGGCATTTTGGGCTTGGATTGAAGCTTCCAAAGGGTTTGTATCATGATTCCCTCCTCTAGATTCTTGTTTTTGTGATTTTTGGGAGATGAAACCCTAGAAATGAGATTTAGGGTTGATTTTGGGGCTTTTTGATCTAGGGCTTTTGAGGCTAGATTAATTGGTTTAGAACCTTCCTAGGGCTTGGATTGGAAGGGTTCTAGCTCTCTTTTGGAGCTTTGGAAGAGATTTCTACTCTTGAGGTTAGTTTTGGCCCTTTTTGCTTCTAGGTTAATGTTTGATATTATAAGTTGGTCGTAATGCCCTCGTATCTCTTCGCTGATCACTTTTAGGGTATTGCGAGATTCGTGGACAACTCCGTTCGGCGAATCGAAGCCCTACGCGACGGTTCGGTGGGTTTGACCTAGCCTTTATATGAGAAATACTCATATATGGTGAAATATGTTTCGTAAATTGGAAAAGCATGCATAATCATGTTAGATATATTTATTGTGAATTTTAGGATGCTTCATATGCCTATGTTATGTGTAAGAAAATTTCGGACCTCTATATAGTAGAGAACTAGCATGTAGTACTTGCATATATTTGGCATCCTTTTGAGACTTGGAATCGTAACTTCTATTGTGAGGATGAGTACCTTTTGCATGCATTTAAGGTTATTCCGATATTGAACTTAAAGGTTCATGGTAAGCCATAAAGAGGCTCGGGAACTTGTGTTATTCGTGAATAATTGGGTTAATGTCATGAAGGGGCATTGAACTCGGGTCATGTGTAAAACTAGTGGATAGTGCCATTGAAAGAGTTGGATATACTTGTTCATTTAAATGTCTAAGTGTCACAAAGGGGCACAAGACTTCGTAATATTGGAACTTCATATTGTGAATTAAACTAGACCTTCGGGATGCTAGTGACTGTACCATGTTAGAGACATGAGATTGGATACTTGAGACTTGGACTATGCTTGCTTGCCATTTGTGCTCATTCGCACATGCTTGTGAGGGTCGCTCCCTACAAGCCGGCACTCCGGAGTTGGCCTATGCGACTTTTGTTCGCTCGTGCGGTATTGAGAAGCCTACGGGGTCGACTGGGACAGACACATTCCAAGAGTAGGGATGTCGGGCTACCACAGACACTTAGACGGCACAAGCTGGACTACCTTTGGTAGGTCCTTAATTGGAAATAGAAATCAATACGGTGTGAGAACGGTTAATCACTACTAGATAGGTTTAGTAGTTGGATTACTTTGACATGCTCACGATAGAGCATTGGTACATATAGCATACTTGCCGGTTGCATTGTTGCATTGTAGTATACTCGGTTGCTTGGTTAGAGCTTACTCTTTATGCATTAACATATTGCTTTGTGAGGATTACTTGTTTATCATGTTTACTTGAAATATAGTGGTTTAGCACTTGAATTATGCTTTCGTACTGTTGTTGCTACTACTCTTATTATTGCTTATAGTACTTACCCTTTTCCTTTGGGGCCTAGTGGTGCATTGAGCTGAGGTCAGTAATTGCCCACTGGGAACTATAAATTATAGTTCTCACGCCCTCTGTTTTGTGTTTTCTTTCAGAGCCTTCCGCGCCGGGAGAGGCTAGGGACCGCGGGAAGGGAGTTGCCTCGAGCTAGCTTCCTTCGAGGGTGATTCGATAGGTGGTCTACCTCTTGTGGTTTTATTTTGTGAGAGGTCGAGCGTTGTACCTGTTTATTTATAGAGACCACCTCATTTTGGATCTTTGTATTTCTTTTTGGGAGTTAGTTTTGTACTACTTTATGGTTATATTTGGATCTTGGCCTTGATTCTTTACCTTGGTACCGATGATAGAACTTTACTTGCTCTGATATCATTAGTTGCTAGTTATTCTACTTCTTTGTATCTGTTCTATTTCTTGCTTTACTTCCGCTTTTATTGTAGACGCCTTATATGTGTAGACATATGGCGGGTCTGGGCACACTACCGGGAGG
>NC_033631.1:4919702-4928112 GCF_001540865.1 Ananas comosus | reverse complement strand
TACGAATCCGGATTCCCGGAAGTGTCTATTTCGACACCGGAACCCTCCGTCGCTCACCTATCATCATCGAACCTACAAAATAATGATGGTGACCAGCCAACAAGGCTCAGCGACAAAACACAGAGCAAACAAACACCGTCGAAAAGAATCCGAACCGAAATCGCGTTCTTTCGACGAATTTCGTCGAAAAACGCACCGAAACCGACCTTTCGATTTCCGCGGGAGCTAACGGATCATGGACAATCAGTCCAGAGGTCAAACACACTTACACACGCTGCCCACAGTAGCCACACAATGCACAACTGCATAAAAGACCCTCTAATTACATAAAATCTCATCATTTTATGTAATTTGAGCGATCAAGCGGCTCGTTCACGCAAACCGAGGACTTCAGAAGTCCGCAGAGACACGTACTGACAGGTCTCGACGTACCGGAGTCCGTGCTCACGATCCGGAGCACAGCGGCTCACCGTGGGAAGTACGGGAGCAACCCGAAAGTTCAGAGAACAGCGCGCAATCAAGGAGGATCGCGCCGAACAGGACTAACCGGACACTTCTGATCCAAAGAAAGGTGAGCACTATGATCAGCACTGACCAGCGGTCACCGTGCTCACCTCCGAAGGCATCGAAATAGCCTCGGATCGCCGAAAAAATAAGCACAAATCCAAAACAGCAGCCAAAAAGGCTCCACAGGGTCGACACCGCAAAAACAGCGGAACAGAGTCTCCCCTACAGAAACTAAGGTGAGCACGATGATCAGCAACTAGGTACGATCATCGTGCTCCCTTCCGTACAGATCGGAGAGGCTCAGGAACCTCAGAAACAAAAACCTACTCAAATAAGCCCTATTTCGGGCTTGGCCGGAGCAAGCTTGCACCGGCCAGCCTCCGGCGGCACGGCGGCGCGCGCGGGGCCCAGAGTCGGGTGCGGGGGAGGTGAGGGACACGAGGCTCACCTCCGTTGGCGACGAGAAGTGGCGGTGGCAGTGGCGGAGCAAGCTCAGCCCGCACGAGCTCGGGATCGGGTTCCAAGGAAGCTGCGGCCACGGCGGCGGCTGGGGTAGGTCGGGGACGTCGACGGCGGGTTGCAGTAGGCCGGAGAAGTGCCTCGGGGTGGCCCAAGGTGGCGGCGACGCGAGGAAGAGGTCGCAACAAACTCTCGGCCTGGGTTCGAGCTGGGGCGGCTGCAGCTGGCCGAGGCGGTGACGGCGACCGGCGGAAAAGGGTGCCGGGGCTCCGTGGATGTCGGCGGGAGAGATCCCAGGTGGCGGCGGCGCGCGGGCAGCAGCTGCAACCCCGCTCGGCCAGAGCTCGGCCTGGGTTGCAGCTGACTGCAGGAGCAGCACCGGCGGCGCAGGGCGACGGCGGCAGTCGGCCGGAAAGGTTGCCAGAGCATGGGGCGACCCCGGGGGAGGGTCTGAAGGTGGCGCAGCCCCGAGCCTCCACACAACCCGAGAGGAGAGAGGGAGAGAGAAAGAGAGGGAGAGGGAGGAAAGTGGTGGCTGCCGCGGTGGTTGGCCGGCCAAGGCTTGGTCGGCGGCGGCCTGGGCGCGCGCAGCAGGTGCAGGGGAAGGAGAGGGAGGCGGTTGGGTGGTTGGCTAGGGCTAGGTTAGGGTTAGGTGAAACAAAACCCTAAAGAGCTTATATATACAAGGTGCAACTTGCAAAAAGGTCCACCAAACACCGGTAATTCATACCGAGTCCCTCACAGCACGACTAAAATGCACGAATACCCCTCCACGTGCGATCTCACGCGAAACGGTACATAAAATATCGCGACTTTTGCGAAAATACCGTTTGCCACTACCGACCTCTCCTCGATCAACGCGTGATCTCCGCAGATCCGTCCGTCAGATTTGTGAACGAATCGCACCAGTACGATCAGCACGACGGAGACAACAAATCTACTATTTCGTTTCGTCTCGATCGACCACGGATTAATGACAAAATCCAACCTTCCTTTCAACAGAAGAAAACACACATAAATACATATAGAATATGTATTTTTGGATTTTCTCGAAATCCGTGCGTCGAACTCAAAATCCGTCAGCGCCATCAGTTCCAGAACAGCTGAACCAGTCGAAACGAGCTATTGGACTGCTATGAACAGAGTCCGATACGAGCCAGAAGCCAACTTCTCACCGCGGCTTCTCTAGAAAATCGAGTTACTCTTCACTTTAAGTGAAACTTGGAAATCGCGTAGAATTTCCGTTTTAACTCGTTTTCGCCCGAAACTTGACGAGTGCTTTTGTAATTAAATTACACACAAAAACATCGTCAACTGAGAGTTTAGCTACACTGCAAAAATCTCAGTCCTTACACGAGTTTTCGTGTCTCGGGTCCACGCGGGCAATGGCGGCCACTGGCGGCGGCCGAGGAGTCCGGGACGGCGGCATGAGGGTTGTAGGAGGCGTGAGGGGGGGGCGGACAGGTAGTCCAGGGGGGGCGGGGGGACGAGCGGCGAGCGAGGAAAGATCGACAGGTTCGCCCTGGGGCTCGGGTCTACGGCGGCTGCAGCCACGCCGACGGAGCCGGCGGCGGCGCGCTGCCTCGGGTGCGGCGACTGGCGGAAGATGGTGCCGGGCCTGTGACGATCGGCTGGAGGATTCCAGGTGGACGGCGCAGGTGAGGAGGTCGCGAGTAGGTCTCGGCCAGGCTCGGCCTGGGCTGCAGCATGGGCCCGGGCGTGCAGTGCGCGCAGGCGGCGGCGGTCGCGGGTGATGATTGCCGGAGCACCGGGGCTGACACGAGGGGCGAACACATTGACTAGAATAGTAAACAACGGAACTTTACTATTTCGCATTGTGAACATTATGAGTGGGAGACTTTTACTTCATGCATAGTTGCTTCATACTTATGCTATTTATGCTAAGTAGAGATATCATGTTGTAGTAAGTTACATTCTACTTACCTTTCGTTTTTCTATATTTATCGTCACTAACATCTTTTGTAGCTTGGGCCTTGTGGTGCATTCACTGAAGTCAGTAATTGCCCACTGGGAACTATTTTTGATAGTTCTCACGCCCCTGTTTCTATGTTTCCTTTTCAGAGCCTTCGGCACCGGCGGAGGCACGGGATCGCGGCAAGGGTGTCGCGTAGCTAGCTCGCGGAGAGTTCTTTTGCCTAGGTGGTTTACTCCTCCAGTTTTATATTTTGAGAGAGTGTGAGGTTTTGTACCCTGTATAGAGACCACCTATGTACCTACCTTTAGCACTTGCATTTGGGATTTCTTATTGTACTCACTTTATGTTTTATTTAGTGGATTTACAGTTTTATCTTTATCCCTTGTTGTAGCATTTAGACTTCTATTATGCTCTGATACTACTAGAGGTCTTGTATTATTGCTTTTATTATTGTGGTTTTCTAGACGCCTTATATGTTGTAGACATATGGCGGGTCTGGGCACGCGCCGGGCGGGCTTCCGCTGGGTCCCGGGGCGTGACACACTAACTGCACCGACATGATCCATCCGCCCAACAGGATGACCCATCCGGATAAGTACACCTCCGATCGGTGGCCAAACCGATCCGGTGTCATGAATACCCCCAAGTGCCGTGACTAAGTCATGCTGGTATGCTCAAACGAAAACAAACCCGGCTAAAGCCGGTGCCTAGGCCGAAGCCAACAACGAGGGCGTACAATGCCAAACTGAAATAGAAGTTAGGGCGTACAACGCCGAACCTCGATCAACCAGATCGAAACACACGACAAGAGAGTCGATGTGTTGCCTGGACCCAAGGTCCACAGAGATACTGAAATACAAATGCAACCTGCTCTACATGTCTATCAATCACTAACCAATGCAGTCAACGAAATACGATAACCAAACGATAACCAAACAACTGACATGTAGAGCTAAAATACTGGAATAGAAAAACAGGAGAAGGAGGTGAAACGCTCTCACCGACTACCAGCTCGAAGCACCCACCTGTCACTGTCGCGTCGGAACACTGGGTACGCACAGAGTCTACCGGACCTAAGAAGATCCACCAAGTCAGTATCCAAACCACTAACCCAAAGCACGAGACTCACAAACCCCCACACAGGATCCCCGTAATCGGTTTCCCAAAACCGATTACCGTAACTCACCGGAAGTCCCGAAAACCACACCGGGACGCCGTCGGGACCCACTAAGTGTCCCGAACTCACCGACTCGTGCCACGAGTCACCCGCTGCCCCAAAGCACTCCAATTTGGTTGCCTTGGCAGCGAACACGAGGTAACACAACAATACGATCATCGCCGGATAATCGTACGAATCCGGATTCCCGGAAGTGTCTATTTCGACACCGGAACCCTCCGTCGCTCACCTATCATCATCGAACCCACAAAATGATGATGGTGACCAGCCAACAAGGCTCAGCGACAAAACACGAAGCAACCAAACACCGTCGGAAAGAATCCGAACCGAAACCGCGTTCTTTCGGCGAATTTCGCCGAAAAACGCACCGAAATCGACCTACCGATTTCCGCGAAAGCTAACGGACCATGGACAATCAGTCCAGCGGTCATTACAAACTCCCACACACTGCCCACAGTAGCCACACAAAGCACAACTCCATAAAAGACCCTCTAATTTCATAAAATCTCATCATTTATGTAATTTGAGCGATCAAGCGGCTCGTTCACGCAAACTGAGGACTTTCGAAGTCCGCAGAGACACGTACTGATAGGTCTCGACGTACCGGAGTCCGTGCTCATGATCCGGAGCACATCGGCTTGCTGTGGGAAGCGCGGGAGCAACCCGAAGGTTTAGCGAATAGCTTGCAGTCAGGGAAGATCGCGCCAAACAGAACTAACCGGACACTTATGATCCAAGGGAAGGTGAGCATTGTGATCAGCACTGACCAGCGGTCACCGTGCTCACCTCCGAAGGCATCGGAACAGCCTCAGATCGCCGGAAAAATAAGCACAAACCTGAAATAGCAGCCAAAAAGGCTGAAACGGAGCGACATCGCTAAAACAGCGGAACGGGGCCTTCCCGACAGAAACCAAGGTGAGCACGATGATCAGAGACTTGCCAGGATCATCGTGCTCCCTTCCGCAGAGATCGGGGAGGCTCGGGAAGCTCAGAACACAAACCCATCCAAAATAAGCCCTATTTCGGGCTTGGCCGGAGCAAGCTTGCTCCGGCCGGCTTCCGGCAGCATGGCGGCATGCGCGGCGGCCAGGGACGGGTGCGGGGGAGGTGAGGAGTACCCTGCTCACCTCGGTTGACGGCGGGGTGCGGCGGCGGCGTCGGGGAAACAAGCTCAGCCCGCACGAGCTTCGGCTCGGGCTCCACGGGCAATGGCGGCCACGGCGGCGGCCGAGGAGCTCCGGGACGGCGGATGAGGGTTGTAGGAGGCCGGAGGGGGGGTGGCACAGGTAGCTCAGGGCGGCGGCGACGCGAGGAAGAGATCGCAACAGGTCTCGGCCTGGGCTCGGGCTGGGCGGCTGCAGCCGGCCGAGGCGGCGGCGGCGGCGGCGCCCTCGGGTGGCGGCGACCGGCGGGAAGGGGTGCCGGGGCTCCGTGGACGTCGGCGGGAGGGATTCCAGGTGGCGACGGCGCAGGAGGGAGGTCGCGAGTGGGTCTCGGCCAGGGCTCAGCCTGGGCTGGCAGATGTGGCCCGGGGTGGCAGTGGCGACGCAGGCGACGGCGGCGGTCGGCGGGGATGATTGCCGGAGCACGGGGCGACACCGAGGGAGGGTCCGAAGGTGGCGGCAGTCTCGGGTCTCCTCACAACCCGAGAGGAGAGAGGGAGAGAGAAAGAGAGTGAGAGAGAGAGAAGTGGTGGCTGCGGCGGCGGTTGGCCAGCCGGGGCTCAGTCGGCGGCGGCCAGGGCGCGCACAGCTGGTGCAGGGGAAGGAGAGGGAGGCGGCTGGGTGGTTGGCTAGGGCTAGGTTAGGGTTAGGTGAAACAAAACCCTAAAGAGCAACTATATATACAAGGTACAACTTGCAAGAAAGCCCCTCAAACATCAGTAATTTGTACCGAGTCCCTCGCAGCACGACTAAAACGCACGAATACCCCTCCACGTGCGATCCCACGCGAAACGGTACATAAAATACCACGACTTTTGCGAAAATACTGTTTTGCTAACACCGACCTCTCCTCGATCAACGCGCGATCTCCGCAAATCCGTCCGTCAGATTCGCGAACGGATCACACCAGTACGATCAGCACGATAGAGACAACAAAGCTACGATTTCGTTTCATCCCGATCGACCACGGATTCACGACAAAATCCAACCTTCCTTTCAACAGAAGAAAACACACCTAAATACATATAGAATATGTATTTTTGGATTTTCTCGAAATCCGTGCGTCGAACTCAAAATCCGTCAGCGCCATCAGATCCAGAATAGCTGAACCGGTCGAAACGAGCTATTGGACTGCTATGAACAGAGTCCGATACGAGCCAGAAGCCAACTTCTCACCGCGGCTTCTCCAGAAAATCGAGTTACTATTCACTTTAAGTGAAACTTGGAAATCGCGTAGAATTTCCGTTTTAACTCGTTTTCGCCCGAAACTTGACGAGTGCTTTTGTAATTAAATTACACACAAAAACATCGTCAACTGAGAGTTTAGCTACACTGCAAAAATCTCAGTCCTTACATCGTGGCTCTGTCGTACCCACTGGGAAACCATGGTTGCAGTTTTTCACCCCCCATTTTTCAGGTGATTCGGGCTTGGAGTTGGTGTTGGGCGCGACGAGAGGACGTTCTAGCTAGTCGGCAGTAGCGACCATCACCCTGGTTATTGCTATTTATGCATTTAGTAGTCTTTATTAATAAATGGTTCAGTTAGATAATCTCTATAATTGTTTGTCTGTTCGTGGATTGGGTTTGTGGATACTTTCGTTATTCATGCAAGTGAATGGATAATGGTGGATCTGTAGTTCTAGTTTTATGGATTCTCGGTTGTTGTATTTATACTTGTGGTTTTCTACCCCTCGAGGTAGCTGGTTTTCAAAATAGAGTTTTCATGTGGGAAACAGTTTTAAAAAGATTTTCGAATTGGTATTGTGAATGATTGAATTAGATTTTAAAAATAAAGCTTTCGGGTGGGGAGCACTTTTAAATAGGATGATTGTTGTATTGTGCATTGCATTATCCAGCGTTTAAGGAGTGCTTAGAGGCATGCATCATCTCTAAGGATCGATAGCTGTATGGAAATGCATATCATGAATTGGTTATTGATTGATAAATGTAAGTTGTGGTTGAGATCCTGTTGTACAGTTGGTAAACCGTGCAAATACAAAGGAGACTCTATCTGAGTGGACAGAGGAACTTCGTATTTGTGGCGGGTCTGTACGTCACGTGGGCCAAGTTAAAAAAAAAAAAAAAAATAGCACATCTTCCGTGACTCTCAATTCCAAAATGGTAATGGACTTTAAAAAGGCTTTTAAAATGGGCCCCGGGGCGTGACACATTTAGACCCTACAATTTTTCATCCAAGGGTTAAAAACTTGATAGCAAAAAGAGTGTTTTATTATTAAAAGTATTCCAGCCTAATTCTATATATACATATATATATATATATTTTATTATTAATAGTATTCCAGCCTAATTCTATATATACATATATATATATATATATATGTATATATATATATATATGTATATATATATATATATGTATATATATATATATATATATGTATATATGTATATATATATGTGTGTGTGTGTGTGTGTGTGTGTGTGTATGTATATATATATGTGTATATGTATATATATATGTGTATATGTATATATATATGTGTATATATATATATATATACACATATATATATATATACATATACATATATATACATATATATTGTCACGCCCCGGGGCCGATTTTAAAAACCTTTTAAAAACAGAGTAGCGGAAAACGTGCCATTTTTTTTCTTTTTTTTTTTTCAACCTGGCCCACGCGACGTACAGACCCGCCCCAAATACAAAGTTCCTCTGTCCACTCGGACAGAGTCTCCTTTGTATTTGCACGGCGTACCAACGGATACAACAAGATCACAACCACAACCTACATTTACCAATCAACAACCAAAATGATATGCATTTTCATACAGCTAACAATCCTTAGAGATGATGCATGCCTCTAAGCACTCCTTAGGCGCTGGATGATGCAATGACAGTACAACAATCATCCTATTTAAAAGTGCTCCCCACACGGAAGCTTTTGTTTTTAAACTCTAATTCAATCATTCATAAAACCATTCGAAAATCTTTCTGAAACTGTTTCCCACACGGAAACTCTATTTTGAAAACCAGCTACCTCGAGGGGTAGAAATCCACAAAACGTATAAATCCAATCTGAAACGAAGGATCCAAAACCACATATCTGAAAACTCCAATCTCATGTATAATAAAACATCTATAATCTCATGCATACGAGGAAAACCAACTCATTCAAACAATCATAAG
>NC_033631.1:4905006-4919602 GCF_001540865.1 Ananas comosus | reverse complement strand
AAAAAAAAAAAAAATCTCTGACCGTTGCGTTTCAAAATTTTTAAAAATGGCTCTCTACTAACTATCTGAGAATTTTTACATACATCTAACTCAGTGAATGCATCAGCCCAGCAATTTTATTTTAAAAGTTTCAATTCAAGTAGTGTTGGTAGAAGAAGCGCTAGCTTTTTGGAAGACATGCTTTGCAGAAAATTCGCCCCGCTGTTATTTTTATTGTTCACTGTCGAGTGTCCTCCGCTATATTTCACTGTCGCTGTAAATTAAGATAATTACAGGAAAAATGGTCAAAACCCGGAAAAAGTTCATGTGCTGCAGGCCAAGAGACTTTGTTGCCTGGAGCTGCTGCCCAAGAATCTGCAGAAACTCATTTGCCAAGTTTTCTCAACGCCTTCTCGCTTATACTAGACAGGACTCAGGAGTTCTAACATTAAAGCTTAAGCTCTTGGAGTCCAAATTAATTAAATTACCTGATGCAACAAATTTTAGACTACTATGTCGCATGTGAAATGCTTTATTTTTACTTCTCAAATAAAGAGACTGTTTGAAAAGCCATACTTCTCACCGGTAATAATTAAAGAATAATCAAGCAAATTGAAATGGCAACTTGTACATAGTAACTTTCATTTAATGGTCTTAATGAAATGATCCTTTGACTGAACTTTGTACCGATTTTTACCCAACAACGAAAATGGAAAAAAAAAAAAAAGGAAGAACATGACAAGTAGGCAAGCATGTTTTGCAAACAACGTTCAATAAACATTAGCATCCAAACCTAGGTCTTAATATTATTAGCTGTTGGCAATGAGAGAGATTCTGTCCAGTGGAAAGCCGGAAACAGAAAAAGAAGAAGAGGAAAAAAAGGAAGCAACAAATTGATCAAAACTGTTGTCCTTTCATACCTTAGGCACCACTTCACAATTAGATGAAGAAGAAGAAGCAGCATGTAATGTTTGGTACAGTTAATCAGCGAAACCTTTTCAGTACAGAGCACAGCAAGTTTAGCTGGGTTTGAAACTGCTGATACAATTTGAAGTTCATCTCTTGATAACTTCCACAACTGATTTTTGCACACATGCTCTAGAATAAGCCATTAGCACCCTCTTCACTTAAAAGTTCGTCTAAAGCGTGAAACAAGATACTACAGAATGTGGAAACATCAACAAGAATGAAACAGTAACTCATGTATCACCTCAGAAAGGCCGAGGTGGCTTCTCCAGAACTGCTGAGAAGAACACTTCCTCACCATCTTTATCCATCTTTGGTACAATAACCCACTTGTGCTTCTTGTACCGCAGAATCTTAAACGCCTCCAAATAATCGTCCAAATCCTCCTTCGCGCAAAAGAAACTGTCGATCCATAATAAGCCACCGGGTCTAAGAACCCTATCCCAATCATACAAAACAAAGTCCAAGAGTATGAGATCGATCCAACCATCGAGAAACCTCGTCGTGTGGATGATATCGAGCGTGTTGTCGAAGAAGGGAAGCCTCTGATTAATAGTCAAGTAGATAGGAACGAGCCCTCGTAAAGCAATCATCTCGTTAAAGGGAGCTCCAAGGTTTATAGTAGCTGACACGATAGTCACATTGAACTCCCTCATCCTCGCGGCAAATGTTCCGGTCCCTACACTGAAATCCAGCCCTATCCTTATCTCCCCAGGTTTAAGTTGAAGAACTTCTTTGATGAGGAAATCAGCTGTTAAGTTCGAAGCAGGATCAGGATAGACCAACTCCATCCATCTGGGCATTTCATGGCGCGTGAGATTAAAGCAATCAGAACACTTGAAAAAACCTTTCTTCGTGGCGTTCTTCGCGAGGCAAGCAAAGTTCTTGCATCTGTATTGGCTCCACCGCACGTTCCGATCGTCAGGGAGCTTCCACATGGATTCATTTATAGGAAAAGGCTTAGCATATAGCTTTGGAGCTCTAGAAAAGCATCTCCTTCTAGGTAAGGGGTCGCAGCCGTGGACCATTAGTCTCTGGGCCTGTCTCCAATCATCTTTGCAGAAGTCGCCCACATCGTAGTCCATGTACTCCTCGAGCTCTTCTTTCATCGCAAAACACGCATGGCCGATGCTCGTGAACGTCCCGTTGGCGCCCATGAAATTCTGCTTCCCCAGCCTGCTCGGCTTAATCCTCGCATACTTCCTTATCTCCTCCACAAGAAAGTATTCGATCATTTCATCGTACGGTTGACCACTCTTAGACAACGGATGAGCATTACGGCCGAGGCTTTCTCCGTGAGGAGCATGTCGCCGCTCACTAGGCAGCACGGACTTAGCAGAGCCCACTAGGCCTAACATTTCAATGAGAAAAGAAGTGTGTTTCAATCTCTCATGCTTCAACTCAGATTGGTCTGCTCCAGAATCTCTTGTTAGCTCCTTTAGATGCTCTATCTCTTCAACAAGCTTGTTCATAACTGTATCCATGATCTCATCAACTCTATCTTCCATTCTCTTATTGTGCACATCACCATATATGCCAAATTTGTAGGTGCTCAAAATGGAGCTTTGGGAATAAAATTTTGAGAGTGAGGCCACACTGAGGAGAATTATCAACATGGCTAGAAGAAAGGTGAATGCATATAGCCCCTTCTTTAGTCCAAACTTCAAAAACTGATTTGAGAATCTCATTTCCACCTTCATCAGATTTGACCCCTCCCCCAAAAAAAAGAGAAAATTCTACATTCTAAAAGCTAAAAACCTTGGAGAAAAATCAACACAATACAAGTTGCTTGCTCATGAAACAAGGAATATATATAGAGCTACCCATAAGAATCAAACTTTCAACCATAATAGCAGTAAATTTAGAGTGCTAAAAAGAATAAAAGATAGAAAGAGAAGGAAAAAGAGAGCACCTGTAATTTAAGGGGAAAATGCTATAAGGAATTGGAAGGATTTGTGGTCTTGTAAGTTACTGGAGGCTAAAGAAAATAAGTAGAGATGAGCTTGAAATAAATACTTGGAGATTGGAGTCAGTCAACTAATATGCTTTTCCCAATGTTTTCTTTATTAGTTTCAACTTATTGGATTGAGTAATTTAGTTGGAGGTGTTAAGTAATATTTTATCACTAATAGAAGTTGTTTGGCCCACCGACCGTACGTGACGCAAATGGCAAAAGGTTCGGTGGTTGGTATCAAGTTCGAATTCTAGTTGATTCACATTTTCAATTAATTTTATTTCTAAAAAAAATAAACGAAGCAGGTAGCATGCTGCCTATCTTTAAAAAAAAAAAAAAACTGTTTGGCCCGTTTAGTAACCCCTTGAAAGGAACCTTAGATTCTCAAAAGTTAGAACACCTCAAAACGGTCCGTTTCAAATCTGATTCATTAACTATATTTCGTTCATTATTCTCTCCCCTTCACGTACTTCACATAAAAGCCCGAGTTCTATTGAGCTATCCATTCATAGTTTAAAGCACAAATAAATCTCGGGCCGGGCTAAATGGATGAACCAATTAATCCTACCCGTGACAAATATCTTTCGGCTCGCTTGATGGGCTGATCGGCCCATTTCCATCCCAACGAAGACGTGGAGAACGAAAGAATATCAGCTACTAATAGAAAACTAGAACAAAAATCGTACTTAGTTAAACCATACTCCTTAAACTCCAGTAAAGTGTATTTAGAAGATTACTAGCATGTGGTTCAAAGTTATATTTTGTGTTTAACCCATTCCAACCTTGGAATATAAGAGCTTAAAAAGTTACATTTTGATCGATTGTTGTTCCTAGTTTTAGCGGCAAAAAATTTGTTGATTGATACCTGAGTCTCAAATTCGAATCCTAATTAATTTACATTTTCATCTAAATTTGTTTTTTTAAAAATAAATGAAACAGATAATATGTTACTTTTCTCTCTAAAAAAAAAAAAAGTTACATTTTGTGTCTTTAATAGTCTCAAAATGGTGGGATTCAAATGGGACCTACCGACGGAGGAGGAAGCTACTTAGGATAATTATACTATTTTAGTCTCTTTAGTTTCTAGCCAAGCTTCGTTTTATATATAGAATAAAAATATATTAATACGAAAATAAACAAAATATTTTTTTAACTTACTTTTTTACCGCACTGTAACGTAATTTTTTGTAACCCCAACGAAGCCTAAATCAAAATTTGAGGACTAGGGTGAGACATAATAGAAGTTGGTGTATTATCCTACTTACAAGTCTCTTCTTAGGTTGCGTTTCTCCTTATTTATCCCTAAAAAACTTATAGTAAAGAGAGAGTGTGAAAAAGAGAGAGAAAGAGAGACTTATTAAAGAAGCCGAAGTCCCAAGTGTCCTACTTTACCTCTCTCTGGTGGCTCTCCCAACCATGGAAACCCTCAGCCTCCTCAAGTATTGGCACGGCGCCGCCGCCGCCTCCGCTCCCATTGTCACCGCCACCGCCACCGCCGCCGCCGTGGAGACCGACGAAAACCATAACGACGACGAGGAGGACGACGAGGGCTCCTTCTTCGACCTCGAGTTTGCCGTCCCTGCCGACGAGGACGCCGTCGACAGGGAGAGCTCCGCCGCGGAGTCGGACGACGAGGCGGAGGGGGAGTTCAACTTCGACGTCTCCGGCGAGGGGCCCCGCTCCGGAGCGCTCTCGCCCTCCGACGACATCTTCTTCAAGGGGGGGAAGCTCGTCCAACTGGAGCCCCCCTCCGTCGTGATCGCGCCCTCGGATTCCGATCCGAAGCCCCAGCTCCCCATCTCCCTCCTCAAATCCGCCACCAAGCTCCGCGTCTTCATGCTGGGGCTCCGCAAGTCGAGATCCGCCGCCGCCGACGAGCCCGATGGCGGCGCCGCCGCCCCTGCGGCGACGTCGCCGAAGCACCAGGGCCCGAGCAAGTTCTTCGTCAGATTCAAGGTCGAGGAGGTCCCGATCGTGTCCCTCTTCACGCGGGACAACAGCTCGAGGGTTTCCGCGAGCAAGGAGGCGAAGCCCGCGGAGGACGCCGCGGCGGAGGAGACGAGGTTCGCCAAGGAGGCGGTTAAGAGGTACCTCAGCAAGATCAAGCCGCTCTACGTTAGGGTTTCTAAGAGGTACACCGAGAAGCTTCGGTTCGCAACGCACCCGCGCTCCGGGGGATCGGCGGCGGCGGCGGCGGCGGCGAGGATCGTCGCCGGAGGCGAAGGGGACGAGACGGACGGGGAGGCGGAGGGTGCGGGGCCGGCGCCGCCGCCTCACACGGCGCTGGTGGCGTGCGGCGTGAAGGGGCCGAGGGCGAGCGTCCCCGCGGGGCTGAGGGTGGTGTGCAAGCGCCTCGGGAAGAGCCGATCAGCGTCGGCAGCCGCCGAGGCCGCGCCGGCGCGCCGCAGCCGCAGCCGCAGCCAGCGCCCGCCGCTCAGCAGCGGCGGCGCGACGACTCGCTTCTCCAGCAGCAGGACGGCATCCAGAGCGCCATCGCGCACTGCAAGCGCTCGCTCAACTCCCCAGAGGTATTGTTACCCACCGCCGCGGCGGTTCCCGTCTCCACTCCTTAAATCTTAAAATTTAAATTGTGCAGAGTAATTTATTAAAAAGGTAATTTTTGGCGCATCCTCATTATTTATAGGTTCGGAGTCCGCGTTGGTGCGGTCGATGAGCGATCCAGGCGATGGAAGATCGGAGATCATCGAAAACGGCTCTGATTGATGGATAATATTAACAAGCAGTAGTTGAGAGCTGAGAGAGAATGTGTAAGACTTTTCTCTTCCTCTGTTCAGTTGCAGTTTTTTTTTTTTTTTTTTTTTTTTTTTTTGCCTTACTTCCTTTGCTTAGTTATAATTATATAATATTATATATATACATGGCTCTGTAACTAGATTACATCCCTATCCGAGAGAGTAGAAATCTAGATTCCTCCGCCGTTGAATCCTATGCCCAAAATAGATCACCACCGTCCAAACAAAGACCAACCAGTGCTGCAGCAGTGTTTCATCCTGAGAAAGTCCCTTTCGAAGAAGCTTTCGCAAAGCGGCGTTAATGTAGGAAAGCGCTTACTCGAACCACAACCTTTTTCAGCATGACAGCTGAATCGCCGTGTGCTTTTTTTTTTATTATTTTTTTTATTTCTCTCCATCGTTCACCGTGAATTTTCGATCAATATTATTAGAAATAAAATTAGTAGGCGAAAACTTCGATCAGAGCCTCGGGGAGCATGGACGGTGGAGATTGACCGAGTAATCACTGTACGCGTGCGCTCGCCCCGTATCCATGTCCAGTGCTTTGCTCTCTCAATCTCTATCCGTTGAGTTGTGGGTACGAAGGAGAGCAATTTCTGTCTGGTGAGCTTTAGTTGCTGCATGGACTGCGGCACCGCACACGTTAGAAAAGAAAAGAACAGAAAAAGAAAAGAAAAGAAGAGAAAAGAAAAAGGAATACCCAAAATTGGAGCCGTATCTGGTGCGGGACAGAGTACGTGTCGTCAGGCACTAATAAATTCGGTACTAACGCACCCACCACACGAATCCAAAGCTCCTCTCTCTCTCTCTCTCTCTCTCTCTCTCTCCCCACACTCTAGAGTGAGACAGAGAAAATTAATTATAGTACGTAAATGCTTGTGCGTACTAAAACAAGAGATTCTATTATTTGCTTTACCTTATCGTTTGCGTTATTAAATTCAATAATTTATTATCAATACCATGTAGGTGCCCGTTACTGTTATCTATCGGTCAACCACTGAACCAGATAATTAATGAACTTCTAGAAATACTTTTTTAGGTGACGATTATTTTATGTTGAACTAATTACAACTTATAGGTTTGGAATGCTTTTAGAAGTATTAAATTATTTGTGCTTATAAATTTTAAATCCACCGGCCAAATTTTTTTACCATCAGGTCAAAAATCAATAATAGCATCTAGTAAGTAATTTAGCGATTTTAAAAGTATTCTATATATTTCGGCTCCTGATAACACCTAGCCAAAGGTTATTATTTCGCGCAAAAGTACATAACCAAGGAAAAGTATTTTCTCCACTTACAAGTTTTGATATTCTTTTTTCCATAAACTGACACGCCCAAATCCGAATTAAACATCTGACACATCTTTTCAATCTTTTCAAAATAAATTCCTCATATATATTAATACACAAACTCAGAGGACTCACATGAAATTCCTTAATTCTCGCTAATTTTAAATCCATAACTTTCTTATTTGTTACCGCCGCCTCCTTTCAAAAACATGCTTTGTGATCAGGATCGATTATATATGTCCAATCGCAACGGCTAGTAAAACTCATTCCCAGGATCACACACAATAACTGGAGAGACCATTCTATTAATAAGACAAATGATATGGATACCTTCGAGTGTACTCCAAATTGTAGTCTCTGTATTTACTTAGCACGTACCTTTTAAAATCCTAATTATCTCCCCCACCAAAGGAATCTTGATATTAACTATAAACAAATATATTTGGTGGGTTTTCCTCACCCCCTCCTACCAAGGGTATCTTGGTAATTTATTATTAGTTCAATATTAACAATAAATTTACATAATTAAATTATAAATAATAATATAAAATTTTAAAACTTAATATGATTAGATGAACGCCCTACTATCAACAAGAATTAAAATTTATTATTATGCCTCAGAACTTTTCAAAAAAAATTTATAGTATAACAAAAATTTTCAAATTTTTTAAAGAAAAAGCAGTATTTTTTCTCTTTTCATAACAAAATTCATTTATACTCAAAATTCTAAAAAACTTATAGTCAACTAATTATTCTTTAGATATTAATTATATTGTTATATAATTAACTTATAAATAACTATAATGTTGAAAATTATTTTAAATTAGAGCATTTCTTATTTTTAACTACTATCAACAAGAATTAAAATTTATTATTATGCCTCAGAACTTTTCAAAAAAAAATTACAGTATAACAAAATTTTTCAAATTTTTTTAAGAAAAAGCAGTACTTTTTCTCTTTTCATAACAAAATTCATTTATTCTCAAAATTCTAAAAAACTTATAGTCAACTAATTATTATTTAGATATTAATTATAATGTTATATAATTAACTTATAAATAACTATAATGTTGAAAATTATTTTAAATTAGAGCAATTCTTATTTTTAATTTAAATTCTCTATATCATTTTAAAAAATATTTAAAATTCTACAAAATACTAAACTTCAATTAGTGTCTTAACTATATAACCTTCAATTACACTTTTGTACAAACAAAATTTTAAATTAAATGACGAATTATGATGATGAAGGTGAAAAAAATATAGTGTAGTAGGGTTAATTTCTTAAAACTATTAAAACAAAGTTTAAATATGCAAAATCATAAAACAAATAATATTATTTGTTGAATTGTTTGGAGTTTTCTTTTTCCAAACAAAATATATTTATCTAGAAAATAAAAAAAGTAAAGTCAACTAATTACTATCTAGATATTCATTACAATGTTGTATAATTAAATTATAAATCACAATTAACACCGTTCCTAAAGTTGATAGATGAAGTCATTAATTGCTTAATAAATGTTCGTTTTGAAATAAGTGTGTCCCTTTGTTTTTCTATAATTGTCTTTTCGTTTTCTTAAAATGAGTTATGATAGTCTAGAATTGTGTGTGTCTTTTAGTATTCCTAAAAGTGTCTTTTACTTTCTCTATAAAATTAAAGAGTGTATTAATGTATAGAGAAGATAAAGGGTTATTTGAGAGCCTATAAATAAGTAATGATTTTATAATGAAAAGAAAGTTAAGTTAAGTTGAAGTTTCTACTTTTATTTGAGAATAAGGATTTCTTCTTCCTCCTATCTTTTAGGTGGATTTTCTGTGAGAGAAGAGTGTTACTCAACCATTGTGTTGGTAGATTCCGCATAGCGGTGAGTGTGCTCGAGTTTGACGTGGTGGATTCTACAGCGGGTCGAGTATTTATCGTGTTATATTGGTCCTATCTCCATGTCCCCTCTAAGTTCCGGCGTCAACAATAATATAGAAAATTATATTAAATTAGATATTTATAAAATTTTACAAAACACTAAACTTCAATTATTGTCTTAAGGTTAAAAATATAACCTTTAATTTTACTTTTATACCAAGAAAAATTAAAAGACAAATTTGATCATGAAGGAGAAAAAAAATATAGTGTAGTAGAGTTCATTTTTGAAAATTAATAAAGCAAAGTTTAAATATGTGAAATCATATAATAGATAAATATAATTTTTTTGAATTCTTTGGACTTAAATTTAAATACATTTTTCCTTCTCTTGTATACAAAATATAATTGTGATTTTGTTCCAATAAACTCATAAATTACATTGCGAATTTCGATGAGGAAGCTACAAACAAAAATGTAGTGTACCAGAGTTAACCTTTAAAAATCAGTGATGTAATATTTAAAATGCAAAATTACAAAATAGATAAACATAATTTGTTTGATTGTTTGGATTTAAATTTAAATTCTGATAGATAAAGTTTATTAGCTCATGGTTGATGTTGTGGGCATTTTCCATCCTCTATTATTGATAGGAAGTAAATGATTTATTAAAAAGAGTATTCATCTTGTGTATGATATTTTCTATAGCCAATATTAAAAAAAATAGTAAATAATTTATATTTAATTTTAAATTTTAAAATAATTTTTTAAAAATATAATTTTTATAAATAGTTTATTCTAATAATACATATTATAGAGGTTTAAATTGTAATTTTAAATTTATAAATTAGAATGATTGTGCTTTATATATATATATATGACTCAACGACCTTTATTCTTCCGGTAGTGCCCAAGAAATGTATGTGCTCATAGAAATGAATAGTTTATAGTTTCTTCAATTAGTAGAGAAAGAAAAAAATTATGTGCAATCCTTTTATCTTTCAAGCATAGGAGAAATGGAGGTTTAAATATTTTCTTCTACAAACAAAAATATTATAACTTTTTCAATTAATAAAGAAATAAAAAATTTAATATTTGATTTCTTCATCGTCTTGGCATCCGATAAACGTGGTGGGAAGGATCGAGATGTATCTTCTCCAAGATATGAAAAAGTTCCTCCAAGAAACGAGGAGTTAAGAGTTTTGGCGAAAAGGTATCTTCTCTAAAAAACGAAGAGATTGAGAAGATATATTTTGTCCAAGAAAGAAAGAGATTTCTTAAAAAAATAAAAAGGTTGAATAAAAAAGTGTACACTTTAAATAAATGCAATTAATAATTATTAGATATTTGTAAATTATTTATTTTTATTATTTCTCTATTTTTTCTATATAAGTTGCCATAAGCAATGACATTAATTAGAACTTGAATTTGAAGAGAAAAGAACTATTAGAAAAAAATATTCTGAATATTATGTGAATTTCAATCAATTTGGTGATATTTATTTAATTGGTCTTCATACACTTACTGAACAGTTAGTTTTGTAAAATTATTTGTTTAAATTTTTTTTTTGTTAATATGTACTTTTTTTTGAATTTTTTTAAAAATTGATTATTTACTTATATTTGAGTGAATTGTATACGATAAAATTGTACTTGTAGTAATCTTTTTAATTTACTTTCATATTTTTCGATGATTTGATGAATTAGTTGCATAGTAACTTGCTTTCACTTTGTAAATTAATTGTCTTCTCTAAAATATTATATAAAATAATTAATTAATGGCTAAATTATATAAAATCTTCCTGTCAAAACTTGATTTTTACTTTTTCCCTCTGTCATTTAAAAACTTACACTTTGCTCCTTTGTAAAATAAAAAATAATCATAAGAGGTACGGTATAACTGTGATGACAAAATAACTATTTTGCCCCTCATCATTTTTGCCAACAGGAGAGAAGACCGAGGGCATTTTTGACATAAATATATATATAATAATATTTTATAAACGGAACTCTAACGGATCACTAACGGTAAGGGGTGAAATGAACATTTTTCATTTTACAAGAGGGCAAAGTATAGGTTTTTAAATGACAGGGGGAATGTGAAAAATCAAATTTTGATAGAAAATTTTCTGTAATTTAGCCCTAATTAATTATCACTTTTATCTTGTTATTTTAATAAAACTTTTGCTTTAATACTTGACATTTATTTTGTAACAACAATCGGTTACATCCTGACCATTAATATTTCTAGGAATACAATCGAATGTTTTATTTGTTCAACTAATAGTTGTTTTTTCTTTTCTAACAAAATTTCATAACTCAATTGAGAGGTACCCATATAAAATATTACAAACTATAAACAAAATACACATAAGTATTATATATAGAAAATATAGCAAAATGAAAAACATAAATTTGAATCAATAAGAAGTAAGATTTTTTTTCTTTAAATTATACTCATAAAAAAATTCTTGAAGACGATGACGAAGCTTCAGTGATGAATATCACCGAGTCAAAGTTTTCTCACTTAAAAAAAAAAAAAAATGATCATCAATGACGACAACTAAGACAATAAAATTAGAATGAATTTAACTCTTCTTTTATTACTTCATTTTAATCTAAACTATTTTCATGTATGGATGTTCAAATTTATATTTTTATTTTACTATATTTTCTATCCAGTATTTTGTTCATAGTTTGTAATATTTTATAATTTTTTAAATCTGACATTACTATTTAAATATAATATTATTTATTCACTAATTTATTGATTTATTTAATTATATTAGAAAAATCTATACGTGCAACGCACGTGCACTGACTAGTATACCTAAAAGTAGGTATTATTTCTTACCCCCCACCTATTCAAGAATGCGCAACTCTCCGCTCTTGGATGAATGGAGAGTAGGGTGTACAGTCACTTTTGAATGTATACGTAGTATTTACGAAATAATATCTGTATACTTTTGGTTCTTAAATGATGAGGTTTGTGATGCTTTGATTCTTTTTTTTTTTTTTTTTTTGAGAGAGATAGGTAGCACGCTATCCGTTTTGTTTATTTCATTTCAAAAAAAACATAGCTGAAAATATGAATCAATTAAGTTTCAAACTTAGGACCTCGGATACCAACCACTAAGCCCTTTGCCACCTGCTCTAGGGAGGGGTCAGTTTTGATTCTTAAAATTTTGTTTTGTTATAAATTATGATTCAAACTTACTTTCAAAGTAAGTCCCATGAACTAATTTACTGAACTAAATATTAATATGTGCCAATGTGCAAGCGAACAAAGCATTATTGTGACGCAACAATAGCTAAGATATGACATCATTTTCAAATCAACAACACATCAATATACAATTAATTAACTAAATTAGATTGTATGACTTAATTATAATAATTTATAAAATTCAAGCTAGGAGTTATATCAAATTGAAGTTTGAAGATCAAAGTATTATTCCATTCATAGCCTTAGAATCAAAGTACAATTTAGCATAAAATCTATCATGCTATGTGTGTTATTGGCACTAATGCGTCAACACGATTATCGTATTTTACTTTATGAAGAGTACAATAGGAGGGTAATATATTAGATAAAATTTTAGTGGAGAGCTCTCCAACGACAATGACGCTTTATTGAAAAGCACTTGATTCACTGCCACATATTAGTTTTGCCTTCATCGAAAAATTATTCAGATATTTTTAAAAGATAAAATTTAAAAATTTAAAAATTTTAAAAAAGATAAAAATAAAATTAATACATAACAGTAAATCAAGACTCCTGAATGAAACGCCTCGGGACAACAAATTTGATAGGGGTATTATTGTAAATTGAAGCTACACATAATGGGATGATTAATTCTTGGTTTGTGGTTGCTTCAAACATGGCATGTAATAGTGCATGGTGCACCGTGACAACGATGTTTAAAATTGATTGTGATATCAACGTAACCAAATAATATATTTGTCTCTAGCGGACCAGATATAATTATGTTATCATACTCGTTACAGCAATGATTCGTTGGTAGTAATGATTAGGAACCTGGGCCGAGCGTTACCATACCTTGCCTTTCATGTTAGGTTATGTTATCAATGGGCTTTATGATTACCAAAGTTAATTTCAAATTTCATTCTGATTCTCATATTTTTCCTAGATTGTAAATTACACCATATATAGAGAGAGAGAGAGTAAGGCTACTGTGCTATTAGGAGTACAACAGTCCTTGTGCTCCTAAGTTCCTAACCGCCCATCAAATTTGATGGGTGGTTAAGGTGAAAGAGAAAAGACAAATTGGAGAGAAATTCAAAAAAAAGAGAAATTAAGAAACCCAATTTCTTTTCAATTTCTCTTCTTTCTTTCACCTTAACTATCCATCAAATTTGATAGGCGGTCAAGAACTTAGGAGCACAAAGGCTGTTGTGCTCCTAATAGCACAGTAGCCCTACTATACATACATATATATATATATATATATATATATATATATGTATGTATAGAGAATGGTCAACCAATTAAGCGTACCACCACTTTCTGTGAGCGGAAGTTGGAAGTTCTCTAAGATATAAGTATGCATTAAAGAGAAACCACAGGTGAGCCCAACAACTCGGGAAAAAGAAGGGGGAATAGGCAGTTAGAAAAACTTCGTAGGCAATTTGTTGAGGCATTCATCTTGTAGGTCAACAGTGCAAACACGTTGAGATTAACAAAGGGACTTTTGACAATTGTCTCACTAAAGGAAGATTTGTTTAAAGTTACAAACAATGGAAGAGGAGACTCCTCGAGGTCTTTGATAGGAATGTCGAAGAAACATGAAATTCCTATAAGATTATCAAATTAAGTGGAGATTTTCTGACTATGAAGAATTAGATGTATTCATAAGAAGATGACTATTTAGAAGTTTGAATGCAATACAATGAATTTAATATGTAATGATTCTAAAAGCAAAGAAATCTAGAGATATCAGAAAAGAACAACATAAAGAGTTAAACAAAGGCCAAAAAGGCACTTCTAAAGCTCATTTACAACATTCATGACATGGATCATATGTTCCTTAACATGCAACATGATAGTACAGTTACCAGCTTGATGTAGTTATATAATGCAATGATAGACCTTACCAAGCCACCAGAGAGCTACAAGAGTGAAGAGTCCAACATATCCAAACAGCTTTTGAATATCAACTCTTTCTCCCTCCTCTCCAGAGAACTTTTTGAGAAGCACTGCAGTATTGTAAAACAATCTGGTAAACTATATACACTCTATTCCATAATAGAGAAAGAAAAACAAAGGGTAAAGAGGATGAAATCCAACCAGTAAAAAGACCATATGTCATAGCAGAAAGAAGACCAAACAGATCACCAGTAAGAGACCTCTTCCCATTCCTGCATAATATGGCATGCTTGCTGAAGATTAATCTTTGGCAATCACAAAAACAGCTGGTATTATAAATATCTTACATATTCTCAAAAAATTAGCTTACCTTTGTTTCAGAACCTTAAGCATGAAGAGTACATATTAATTTATCTCGATTATAAATAACAAAGAACAAGACATACGCAATGAGCTTACCCAGAAGAGCTCAATTCTGACTCATCTGATGCCCAAGTCTTGCCCATAGTTGTCATTACAACCCCAGCCATGCTGATGAAGACAGCAACAACTTTTGCTGCATTTAAGGTATCTTGTCCCAAAAGTATGCCGATGAAAAGAGTAAAGAGCCCGGAAGTAGAAGATAGTACAGTAGTGCTTGCAACACTGGTTCTTGCAAGTGCTGCATTTGATAAATACTACAAGGATCC
>NC_033631.1:4835462-4904981 GCF_001540865.1 Ananas comosus | reverse complement strand
TATATTATTATTATTTTTATGTGGTTGGTACTTGGTAGTCCCTTATCACCTATAATTATTTTTTTTGTTTTATATGGAACTATCGGGTGCCAGAATAATTACAATATGATTATCTACGACGTTCTTATAATGGAAAATAATTATATATATAAGGTATAGTAACGTAAAACTTTTTAAGAAAAAATTTTAAATACTACCCATATAGTTTCGCACTTTTTCACTTTAATATCCTGTAGTTTAAAGTGTATTAATTTAGTATCCTGCGATTTTATTTTTCTTTTTTTATTAGCCATTCTACTAATTATTTTCCATTAAATTACTGACAAAATTAGAACGAAAAGGTACTAGAGCGTGAATATTCGATAAACTAAGATGGGTATATGAGGTTTTATATATAATTTAACAAAATATAAATGGAGGAGCTGACGAAAAAAGGAAAATAAAACCACAGGGTACTAACTTGATACATTTTAAACCACAGGGTACTAAAGTGAAAAATTGTGAAACCACACAGGTAGCATTTGAAATTTGCCCTTTTTTAAACCAACTGTAGTATTTTGAGCGGTTAAGAGGGTTAAACGAGTCAAAAGATAACGAGTAGTTTTAGGATAAGTGACCTTTCTAAAGAGCGACACATTACAGATTGGTATTGGAGCCAATCACTAGTCAGAAGTATGAGATAAGTGCCAAAATAACCCTGTGAAATTTCGTAATTGCCAAAATAATCCTGTGAAACTTTTATTTGTAAAACTAACCCTCCTCTCGCCACCTCAGCCGCCAGGTCAGCGTTTCTCACAAAGACGGTGATCCGTTCACCGTCTTTGGGAACGCATCTTGAAGGCGGTGAATGGTTCACCGTCTTCTCTAGGCGTGGACCATTCACCTCCTTCTCAGCAATTCCCCGCGTATCACCGCCTTCTCAGCAATTCCCCACGTAGCCTCGAGAAGACGGTGACTCGTTTACCGCCTTAACAAAGGCGGTGAATCGTTTACCGCCTTATCTAGGCGTGGACCCTTCTCAGCAATTCCCCGCATATCACCGCCTTCTAAGCAATTCCTCGCGTAGCCTAGAGAAGACGGTGACTCGTTTACCGCCTTAACAAAGGCGGTGAATCGTTTACCACCTTATCTAGGTGTAAACCATTCACCGCCTTCTCAGCAAATCTCCCGTCAACAGCCCGAGTTTGTGGCATAGATAAGACGGTGAATGGTTCACCGTCTTATTAAAGACTGCGAGTGGTTCACCGTCTTTCGTGCAAACACCACCGAGTCCAGGACTTAGCCTTTTTTTCCCCGGGTTCTTGGATTTGCACTAAAGGCGGTGAACCATTCACCGCCTTTAGTGCAAACAGCACCAGGTGCTGATTTAAGCTTGATTTTTAAAAAAATTTTAACAAGTTTAACGCAAGTTTTTTCACGATAACAAATATTCCAACAAAAAACACAACAGATCGAGTGGAATAACAAGATACAATCAACAGAATAAAAATATCAAAAGAAACCCCGAGAAATATACAAATATGTACTAAATTAAGTATTATATAATATTATACAAAGTCTAAGTTATCTAAATCAAAGATATACAATCAGGCTCTCGATCTTCCTCTCCCTCGACGTCCTCGGCCACGTCCTCGTGCACGGGCACGTCCACGTCTAGGGCCAACCTCTACAACGAGATCAGCAATAGATACGTCATCAATTGCCTCGATATCGGCCATCTTATCGAGATCCGCAATCATAATTCCCTCGCGATGCTCCGGTATCACGTGAGTCTCCTCGATAGTGGCTGGTCTAGATGTTGGGCGGGCCTGTGATGAAGACGCGGCATGACGTCGAGAATAGACGAATGTAAAGTGCTCTCTAGAGACTGCGGCGGCAAAAGCAAGTCCAAGTCCACTGGCCTCAAAGAAAATCTCTCAGGGACGGCGGGCATATCAGCAACATCACTAGGAGGTGGAGATCAAGCAGATGTCAGTGTCTAACGGTGGTGATGACCCGATGTCGATGCATGTCCAAAATCTCGACTTCTGATATCAGTGGCGACAGGTATAGTAGGAATGTACTCCAGTACACTATCAAGATCGATATCCATACCTGTCAATGTCTCCATCACCGCACCGTAAGAAGGTCGATCATGAACTAGCCTTCTGATGCTATACTGTGTCTGTTGTATAGCGTCCACCTGCATTATAGATAATAACTCACCTTTGGCAATCTATATTATACAAAAGATTAAAAAAATCATAAATGGGCTGAGTGATCGTACCAAAGCTCTCTCGGTCTGACCGCGAGGCTGGTAAGTCAATAGAGGACGTTGTACTGGACGAGAAATCCATCGTCTCGTAATCTGCCAATACCACTCCATATAAATCGAGGTCGCCTGTACCGGGTCATCACCGACAATCGGATGCTGGTCAATAATGACCTATAATCTATGTCCCCATCTCTCGATGTGTGCAGCATGAAACTGGGCCCAATCCTCATCTGGCCGCCCCTGAGAAGTGTAGCGTCGGATGGTCTCCACCGGAATGGGTATATGCTGGAGGAGACCAAACTGCCGTAGGACTCGATCCGGCACGTGAAGCTCAACGATATGAAAAGAAATCAGTGTCGTCCAAGATCGCCATACCTCACTACCCTGTACACAGAATGCCGGTAATGCCTCTATAATAGCATCTGTGTACGACCGCCATGTCATCTGTGAAAAAGCCAATAATAGTCAGCTGAATACATTAATACGGTTGTATTTTAGGTAAATGGTTGCATTAATACGTACCTGAGTCTCTCTCTGTTGGTTTAATTCATCTCGGTAGAACTCAATATCTATTGTTCTAACGTTTGCTGCAAAACGTAATCCGGCGGCGTTCGTCCACCTAATATTTGAAAAGTATATCTATTAGTTGCAAATGTATATATATATAAATATATTCTGTATCAAATTTATATGTCATACCGGCAACATATAGGGCAATCAGCCATGTCGGCAAAAGCTCCAATGCTAGTAGGTCGGCCGACATGAAGATGGTCCCACGCCCAAATCAATAAATAAATGACAATAAATTAAACTGTTGAACTTAAATAGGAGAAGCTTTATATAACAATTATTATATATTACTCATAATACATGTACTAATGTCGCAAAGCAACAGCATTCGACCTTTCCTTTTAATGCAGCCGATCCCAAAGCTCGATATAGATAGGCCAGTGCTGCTGCACCCTAGACTAAACCGCCGCATGCATCAAAATTCGCTATAAGTGGGAACCACTTAAGATGAACCCTATATCCGGTGGTGTTTGGAAATAGATTACAGCCAATCTGATATAATATATATGCACGTGCAGTGGCTGCAACTAATCCAGCCGGAGCATCCAAATGTAGATGATGAAACTGCTGGTATATCCAATCTAATCTAATCTGCCCAGCTCGAATGTCATCCGGCACAACCCCTAAAAGCGCCTGACAACTATCTGGCCACGGATACACTATAGTCCCAGTGACCGGCGCTCCATCGACACGAAGACCCGAAATAACCGCCACATCCTGAAGTGTAATCGTCATCTCACTGTGGCGGAAGTGAAATGTCTGGGTCTCCCGTCTCCATCGCTCGATCAAAGCTCCTAATAATGCCTGATCCAGCTATAGATGCCTAAGTCGAGAAACATAATAAAATCCAGACTGTCGTAGAAAATCTAGCACTGCTGGGTGATCAAGCTCCCCTTGGTTTAATTTGCGGCCATGCTCTATGAACTGTACCCCGCGATATCCCTACAGTGACAAAAAATTAGTTAGAACAACATTTATATTCAAACCAATACTAAAGAAAATATTTAAAATAATAATTTTGGCTCTCACCTCAATCGTGATAAATGAAGACCTATGGAGATGCTGCTCTGTCAGGACGGACTCATCAACTGGTCCCGCCTCCTCTAGATCTGCCATCTGTAATTTTAAATAATTTGTAATTAGTAACATATTATCAAAAAGCGCATTGAATATTGAAAGATTGAAAGTTTCATAAATACTATTAAGTTAGGTATAAAGTCCTACGTCGACGTCCTTGTTGTGCTATCTCTGTATTCTGTGGACAGGTGTTTCTATAATGACCTCCCTGCTTACAAATGCTACATTTTGTTCGTCGCCCACTTGTTTCGTCCATTATATTACGAATACGTGTTGATCGTGGTCGACCTTTCTTCCTTCTCACGGGAGGCGGTACAATTGGTAGGCCCTGGAGCCGTGGCCAGTAGCGTCTGTCTGGAACTGGATAGAAAAGCGGTGCGTATGTCTGGCAATAACACTCTACAGTATACCAATGGGAGCAAAGACTATGATAATCTATTCTTAGTTGTGAATTACTGTAAACTGCTAAAATATGCGAGTAAGGTATGCCCGTTAGCTTGAATTAGCCGCAATCACAATCCGCTTGTGTTCTATTAAGGGTAACATTGTAATCAGAGTGTCCTGTTTGGACTTCAAACTCATTAGGCCCAAATCGATATACAATGTGTCCCCACGCCGTCACCATATTCATCGTAATCCGACTTTGTATTTTAGGTGCTAACGTGGCCGTCATACTTTCACCATTTTCACGACGCTTTACAAAATAACTATTAAGTTTATAAAAAGTGCACGCGACAAATGCCGTTACTGGGAGAGCACGAATTCCCTTAAGTACCCCATTTAAACTCTCGGACATATTTGTGGTCATCAACCCGAAGCGTCGACCTCCATCAAATACCCACGCCCAATACTCTTTGTATACTTCGAGCTCATCGACCCACTTCCAAGTATCCTGATCTAGCGCGAGTAACTCATCTTTCAGTTTATAATATTGTACCGATGTTGGAGCACTGCCGATACAATAGAATTTGTCTAATAATGAATCATTTTTAAACCGCTTAGCCATATTTGCTTTCATTTGTCGAAGACGCCACCGGTGTGCATGCCCATGTCGAGTAGGATATAACTCAGCCATTATTTCCTTTAAGCCACTAAATCTATCGGATATAAAACAAACCGGTCGATTGCGTATAACATAATGCCCCAAGTTATGTAAAAACCAATGCCAACTTCTACCATTTTCGTCTTCGCAAATTGCAAAAGCCAAGAAAAAAATGGTATCATTCGCATCGACAGCCGTCGCTATCAATGCATGGCCTTCGTATTTGCCATACAAGTGAGTGGCATCAATGCTCACCACAGGCCTACAATGTGCGAATCCATGAATAGAATGAGCAAATGACCAGAAAACACGACCAAACTGACATATTCCCTCTGATGGCCATATATGATCAAGTCGCCAAAAAGTTCCATGATTAGTACTCTGCAGCATAGTAAGATACCGAGGCAAGTCTGTGTATGACTGCTCCCAACTCCCGTAAATAATCTGTAATGCTTTGCTCCTTGCCAGTCATGCCTTCCAATAACTTATTTGAACATGTGAAGTGGATCGCACTGTTTTCTGCACTTCTTTTGGCGTCATATTTAGTCTTGCCTTCATTAACGAGAGAATTACTTGGCATATGAGATTTGAAGTACAATTACGATGCGCCGCATTTAGCATTGGAATAACACAAGTGTGTTGACCCGCATATGTCTTAACTTTGAAATATGTTGCATCTTTAGGAACCGAAGCGTGTAACCTCCAAGGACATCCCTCAACTGTGCATTTCACTGTATAAGTTGTTTTGGTAGATTTCAAAACTTTCATCTGAACATTGTGAGTAATGTGCCATCGATCTAGAGCATCCACTAAAGATGCCTTATCTTTAAAGATTTCATGGAGCCAAGTCCCGTCAATGCTAGGTAGATCGGAATTGGTACGTCTAACATCGAACTCATTTGAATTCACAACATACTCTTGTATTCAATTGTTATCTGTAGGAAATTGCTCCGGATGGTCAATGAAATCAAGCTCTTCGTCAGGATTGTCTACATATTCGTTGTTTACGTGTGGGTCACTATTCAAACTGTATATGGCATTCGCGAGGCAATTTAATCCACCATCGTGATCATCTTCAATGTCGGCAGCTAGATCATTCCAATCGTCGTCCTCATGAATGGGTTCATCATCCTGATTATCGTCATTACGAATGGGTGAATCATCCTGATTACCATCATTATGAATGGGGGCATCATCCTGATTACCGTTGTTATCATCTCCTTCCTCGACTAGATTATCAAGAACTTCATTCTAATTTGCATAGGACGTAGATAGCCTGCAATAGGTTCCGAATGTTTACTAGAAGACGTTCAAATTTCACTTACTATTAATTAAAAATAATCAAAATTTTCTTTACCCCCAATCGTAATTTTCATTAGGTGTATGAAATATCATGGGTTCGTCACGTGAAGTCTCGGGCTGCGCACGTGACGTCGAGGGTTGTGCACGTGAGGTGGAGGGTTGCGCACATGACGTCGAGGGTTGCGCACGTGGAGATTGAATCTGTCTGCAGTAATTATTATTCAGACTTATCAAAATATTTCGTAATTAAATAAAATATTCACCGCAATCTAATAGATCTTACTGAACTTGTCATCTGATAAGTGTCTGGTTCATTACCAACTTCACGGTAATTGGAGCATCCGGAAAACCCACATCGATATCATTATGTAGCAGGCTTGTGTAATAACCTTGCGACTGATATTGTGTCTCCGACGGATATAAATCTTTCTCGATGTATAGCGACATACATCCATAATGTTCAGACAATCCAATTAAACCCTCCAATGATTCATCATCTACTATATCATGATCAATATATTCATTCGCTCTCATAGGGCAATGAATTTTGTATTTAAGACAACATTCTTCTCTATTACAATTTACTAAACAATACATTCTCCTCTCAAAATTCATATAGGTCATCTCTGAACGAATCGCGATCAATTTCTTTTGACCACCGAAATATCGGGGACCATTTCCATCCATAACTAACTATCCATCCTAATGAACACTAAGAAACATTCGACGACTAGCCATTTTAACTACACAGGAAAAAAAATCCTAATTATTTCTAACGACTAGCCATAAACCTCCAAAAGAGGTTTCTATAGTAGAATACTAATTATTTCCAATCCCGAAATCAAATCAATTAGTAACCAAATAAGCTATTCCAATTAGTAACCAAATAACCTCCAAAAGAGGTTTCTATAGTGCATTTGTGCATTTGTGCATATCCAAAAGAGGTTTCTATAGTGCATTTGTGCATTTGCGCATTTCAAAGGCATAAGGCTCTTACACCTGTGAGAGGGATGGGCATAAGGCAAATTACACTATCTCTAGATAATATTTGACAGTTAGAGAAGCTTACACCAAATACAAAGTGCATTTGTGCCATTTCAAAAGCATAAGGCACTTACATTCAAAGTGCATTTGTGCATTTGTGCCATTCAAAGTGAGATTGTCATCTAACTAAAGTACATTTACAGCTAAACCAACTACNAAGTGAGATTGTCATCTAACTAAAGTACATTTACAGCTAAACCAACTACATTTACATTAAACCTACACTAGAGTATGCACCTGAGAGAGGGATGGGTAGCGACCTCGGCAGGGGCGGCGGCGGCGGCGACGTCGGCGACCGTGGGTGGCGACCTTGGCACGGGCGGTGGCGACAGGGGGCGGCGACGACAGGGGGCAGCGACTTTGGCACGGGCGGCGGCGACAGGGGGCGGCGACCTCGGCACGGGTAGCGGCGACAGGGGGCGGCGACCTTGGCACGGGCGGCGGCGACAGGGGGCGGCAACTTTGGCACGGCTGGCGACGACAGGGGGCGGCGAGGCGGCGGCGACAGGGGGCGGCGACCTCGGCACGGGTGGCGGCGACAGGGGGCGGCCCATGCAGAGGGATGGGCATAGAGAGAGATAGAAAGAGAGATAGAGAGATAGAGAGAGAAAGCGTGAGCGGGAAAAGGAAGGAAGAGGTATCGTGCTCGGTCCGCGGGTAGGGTAACCTATTGAAGCCGATGAACGGTTCACCGTCTTCATAAGACGGTGAACCGTTCACCGCGTCATGAAGACGGTGGACGGTTCACCGCCTTATCTAGGAGTCAGGCGCTAAAGACGGTGTTAACCGTGTCTAGTGCAGCCCAGATGAGACGGTGAACGGTTCACCGTCTTATCCGTGTTTTAGCCCCTCTCTCGAGGACTAAGCGAAATTAGGCTGGGTGGAGTTCTACAGTAAGACTGGGATTTGGTTAGGCGGCATAGATAAGGCGGTAAACGAATCACCGCCTTATCAGAATGCCTAGATAAGACGGTAAACTATTCGCCGCCTTTGTCAAGACGGTAAACGAGTGACCGTCTTCCGCAGGCACCTAGCGCCACGCGGGGAATTGCTGAGAAGGCCTTGCGCCACGCGGGGAATTGCTGAGAGGGCGGTGGCTTCGATAAGACGGTAAACGATTCACCGCCTTCATAAGGCGGTAAACGAGTCACCGTCTTCTCGGGGCACCTTAGGGTGCGCGGGGAATTGCTGAGAAGGCGGTAGGGTGCGCGGGGAATTGCTGTGAAGGTGGTGCCTCGAGAAGGCGGTGAACCATTCACCGCCTTCAAGATGTTAGGCCTAAAGACGGTGAACGAGTCACCGTCTTTGTGAGAAATGCTGATGTGGCGGCTGAGGTGGCGAGAGGAGGGTTAGTTTCACAAATAAAAGTTTCACAGGGTTACTTTGGCAAATACGAAATTTCACAGGGTTATTTTCGAAAAAAGTCCTCCCGACCCCATCCCGTAGGCATCCTGCATATTTTTAAAAAGAAAAAACTTCAAATACCCTCATGTAGTTTCGCACTTTCCTAGTTTAGTATTCTATGGTTTAAAGTGTATTAAGTTAATTAGTGCTCTGTTGTTTCGCATTTTCTCACTTTAGTATTAGTAGTTTAAAGTGTATCAAGTTAGTACTCTGTGGTTCATTTTTGTATCAAGTTAGTACCATGTAGTTTTATTTTTCTCTTTTTATTATCCATTTCAGGATATTTTTTTCGTTAAATTAGTGACAAAGTTAAAACTAAAGAGTACTAAAATGAATATTCGATAAATCTAGATAGGATATTTGAAGTTTTTTGTACATAATTTAACGAAATATTAAACCACATGATACTAAAGTGAAAAAAAGCGATACCGCTGGGTACTAACTTGATACACTTTAAACCACAGAGTACTAAAGTGAGAAAGTACGAAACCACATGGTACTAACTTGATACACTTTAAACCACAGGGTAGTAAAGTGAAAAAGTGCGAAACCACAGGGCGTATTTGAAGTTTTTCCTTTTAAAAATCTATTTAACACTAAATTAATTATAATTTAATTTTTTATTTACGTTTGTTTAAATTTTATGTTATTATTTAGTTTATTTTGGTGTTATTTTCAAATTATTTACTAAAAATATATAGCAATCAAATATTATTTAACTAGTGTGCCGTTTAAAAAATATATAAATTTAGAATATATATGATTAAATGATAAATATAATAAAGACAATACTAAATTTAACATTCTATGCCTGTAAATAGATTAAGAATCATATAATAGACTAATTTATATTTTCATGTCATTCATAATAAGTCTTCATAATTTAACTATATATCACTATATTCATCATTGTAAGTTTTCTTCTATATTCAGTGTCACCAGCATATCAAATAAGCTCATATGTCAAGATAACTTAGTGTTATACTTGTTTATGAAAAATATAACAACAATAACATGGTATGATAAAAGAAGACGACATATATCTGCATACTAAGCTATGTATCCATTATCTATCTTACNTCGTTCTGGAATTCCCGAGACAATTACGACCGATCAAGGAACAATGTTCACGGGTGCACAGTTCGTTCGGTTCATCGAATCTCGGAAGATAAGGCTACTTCATTTGTCTTCTTATTATGCTCAAGCGAATGGACAAGCCGAAACAGCAAATAAGGTAATTATAAACCTTATGAAGCGGCATATTGAAAAATATCCGAGAAAATGGAATGAAAAACTATCCGAAGTATTATGGGCATGCTGGACTTCAGTGAAAGCGGCAACCGGGATGATGCCATTCCAATTAGTATACGGCCACGAGGCCGTACTTCCAGCCGAAATAACAATGCCTTTGTTAAGAGTAGAAAATCAGAAAGAACTATCGGCTGATGAATACAGTGAGTTAATGAAAAATGAAATGGATAAGTTATATGAAACTCGGATGATGGCTTTAAACTATTTACAAGCCTATTAGAGCCGAGTACGAAATGCATATAATAAGAAAATTAAATCTAAGTCATTTGCAGTTGGTGACTTAGTTTTAAGACTAGTTTTCCCCATTGGTCAAAAAGACCGAATGTACGAGAAATGGTCCCCAAATTGGGAAGGACCATTTCAAATTAGCAGAGTTACAAGAGTAAATGCATTTTATTTAAAAAATATAAATGGATCAAAAAAAGAAAAATCGATTAACGAAAAATATTTGAAGAAGTATTACCCATCCATATGGAAAAATAACCAAAGTCAAAGTTAAAATATTACAAGCCGAATCAAGATAGTAAATCCTTGAGTTGATTCCATTCGGCTATTAAGTTAGCTTGGGCAGTCTCGGTTGTTTTTCTCCTACGTTTCATTAAAGGATGCACTTTGTAAAGTTGGGTAAGCTTATCTTGAAGCTTTACCCCTTCCTCATTCTTCGTCTTCAACTGGTCCTGTAGGAGGAGCCGACGTTCAGAGGTGCGAGATAGAGTTGATTCGGCTACGGCTAATTCTTTCTTGAGAGTTGAAATTCGCTGTTGCAAAGCCGATTCTTGATTTGCTAAAGTTTGATCCTCTCGGCTCACGTCAGTAATAGGAGCTGCTACCTCAAGTATAGTATTCTTACAATGATCAACTTGATGAAACTGTTGATCAAGAGATAAAAGCTCGGCACCTAAAGATTGTTGCCGAGATAAAAAAGAAGAAAGTTGAGACAATAGAATCTCTACAAAACATTTACTGGTAGGAGAGATGTCTGACCGATCGGCCAAGTCAAGTGAAAGAGCGCGCAGCCGATCAAATTGCTCTGGATTCTGAGCCAAATATGGGAGTCCTTGACTATATAACCGTAGCACTCATCAAATTGTTCACGAGTGTCTGACGACATCACAATGGTAATCGAATCATCTCCTTCATTAGAATCTGGACTCGAAGTTAACAGTGCATGAAGAGTGGCAGATAGAGAATCGTCAGGAGTAAAAGATGAAGTTCTAGGTGATGAAGCTTCAGGAGTCGAATGACGCACTGGACCTGGCTCTTCAATATCTTTCTCCAGAGGTACAGTCACATCTTCTTTCTCAATTGTTGCTGAAGATGGATTGGTAGTACTTGTTGGTAGCTTTGAGCTCATTTCTCATGTAGTCCTTTTTCTCTCCGCTTCTTGCTTTTTCTCGAGGCGAGCATCTCGGCGAACTTGTCTACTGATCTGCGTCTTCAAAGAAAAAATAAAGCGGGCTCTTGAATTGTTTTCAGAAGAATACTGTTTTATTAAAAGAATGGTAAACGAGCTGAGAAAATAATACAAGTTAAAACGGCTAATCAAATCGATGTACCTCAATCTCAATGGGCTCATTGGGAACAGAGTCTTGTTTTGAGGCATCAGCCGAAGGCGTTTCTTCGGCTCTTTTTTCAGGAATAGGAGCCGGAGGTGTTTCCTCAGCTCTTTTCTTTGATACATCAGCCGAAGAAATACCTTCGGCGTGCTTGGAATGGGGTCTTTTAGCAACTGATTTACGCCGCTTTGGAGGCGGCGGAGGAGTAGATTGAGCAGTCTCAATCAGCCTTTTCTCTGAAGCTGGGACCGATGGAGAAACTGGAATAGACCGTAGATAGGAAAGATAGAGAGGGAAAAATAAGTATTGGGCATGTTAAAAAGAAAAAGTTAAAAATAAGGGTAAGTATATTACAGAAGAAGAAGGCTGGACATCAGAGGTGTGATCAGAAATCTCTTCTGATTCTTCCTTTGATGATAAGGCAGGAGTATCAGCCGAAATAAATGGATGAATAGTTCTACGGAATGCCCGAAGTAGAGAAAGGTCGAAAATACGATCAGTAAAGTGATCCCAAATAGTAGCATAGCCAACAAGAGCTACTCCTGTGTAATTCGTCCTGAAACTTACTAACTTAAAGAATCGTCGAAGGCGATTCCCCATAGCCAAAATCTTGTCAACTTCGGCTATACCCTTGATAGGGGGTTGATGATCGGCCGTATTGGCCGTGAAAAATTTAGATGGAGCAGGAATCGTCTGAACAAATCCAAATTGGTGGGCCACATACTGAGGGGAATAAACGTCAGTACTTGGTAATAATTTTGAACACGATTTTAACCCCACATGAAGATCTCTCGGAGCCAAATAAGAGTACCATACCTCCGAGTATTCACTAGCGCGAGAAGAGGCCAATTCGCCTTGGATAACTTCAAACCGGGCAAGGAACTAGGAGGGACCGGTAAGATGGTCAACAAAGGGAGCCCAAGAAATAGCCAAGTCAAGACTCGGCTAATAAAAAGTTTTGAAATAAGTAAGAAAGTCAAAAAGTTGACCCGAAGTCATCGGCTGCGGACAGCCGAGAGCTAACCCTTCAAATTGGGCAACAGAAATCGGATTAAAAGGAGATTAACATAAAGCAGGAATATAGAACTGCAAAAATATTTGGAGAAACCAGAAAACGCCGCAACCAGAGCTGATGGCAATATCATCTCTAGAAGGCAGTGTTTTGATGGAATCAAAAATCTCTCTATAAACAAAGGTAAGAAAATAAGGCACTAGAGCTAATCTATCGTCGTTAAACAAACCAATGGCGATTGGGACAAAGTCACGTTTTATCTTCTGTGAACGAGTACAGAAGAGATTGTGACATAACCAATATAGGAGGAACACTGTATGTTCCTTTCTAGTGACAGGAGTAGGGGGATTCACCTGCAAATTTACGGATAAACTTGGAATAAGCCAAGTCATTGAGGTCTAAATGATCCTCAAAATCAGATACGTCGTCAAGATTATAAGATATGGAGATAGTAACACCATCAGGGCGTAAGCCGATAATGGCGGCAACATCAAGAAGAGTGGGAGTGAGAGGTCCTCTTTTGAAAAGAAAAACATTAGAAGCAGGCGACCAAATACATAGAGTGGCAGAGCGACGGCTAAAAGAAGGTTATCGGCTATAGGAGGATGCTGAGACAATTCGATCGCTTCATAAATGCCCACTTCCCACCAAAAGTCACCAAAAATGGCTTCTACCCTATCTAGCCAGGCCAAATATGCCTCTGAGATGCTTGGCCAGGTTCGAAGACTCTTTCCTGTCGAAGCCGATGAGTACCAAGACTGAAGATGAATAATTTTTCTCAGGGGAAGGCCATCACTAGTGAAAGGTGAGTAGTTGGCAGGAGATGGCTCGTCTATAAGAGAAGGACCCAAAATAAATCGAGAAGGGTCTAAATCGACGAAGGGTTTAAGTATAGTGTAATCTAAAAACGGGTGAGAAGGAAGAGGCAGAACTAGTGCCATTAGTCAGAAAAGGAAAGGAGAAAAGAAGCCAGGTGGAGATTAAAAGAAATCGGAGAAGACAAAGAAAAAACAAAAAAGAAACAAAAGAAACAAAAGCTTGGTGAAGAAGAAAAGGCCGTCGCGTCGAACCGTCGCATCGAAGCGAGTTCCGAGGTTGGCTATAATGATGAATAGACGGCGGTAATTAAGATGAACTAGTTAATGTCGCATATGAGACAAAATAGGGAGTGAGATCGGGGCCGTAAAAAAGAAATTGGACGGCTAAAATTGAACTGTATAGAGGATCACGCCTCGAATTACGTCAGGTACTCGTACAGAGAATTTGAATTTAATTGGACCGAGAAACACGCCTCGGATCGCGCTTGTTATTGAAGCGATGGCATGATTTCGGCAGCAGAAAAAGTGGACGGTTGAAACGAAACCATATCAAGAGTTTGGAAAGTAAATCGCGTTTCGGATTACGCAAGCTACCGAAGCGTTACTTCGAAAGCTGCCGAGGGGGCAATTGTTGAGTCAATTAGGCATGGACAGGTGGTACACCGGTGTTCCCTTCAAAGGCATCAATCTGGCCGTGCACAAGGAGCACCAGAACAGTTTTAAAGAAAACCGTCGCGCCAATTGAAGGAAGTTACAGTAACCGCAAGCAGTTGCATGCGGTTCCGATCGGCTGGAGGTGGTTCGGGATATTAGGAGATAATGGCCGATCGTGTAAGAGCAATAACTGATCAAGAGGCGATCTATAAATAGGGTAATAACGCCCTAAAAAAGGGTCTTTTTCCCTGTGAACAAAAGACCACCCTTATTTCCTCACAATTTTCTGCATTTTTTAGGAGTAGTCTACCTGTAATTTTACTGCTTTCTTTTTAGGAGTAGTTCGCTAAGTAGAGCCCTGGAGTCTGTCTGCCCCACGGGCATCACTCCGTTGTAAACTACATATCCGTCCTTGTACTTCCCATCAGTCAATCAATAGAAACTCATTTCGGCTCTTCAAGCCGACCCAATCTCGTGTTGCTTTAGCCATTCGGCTCTTCTTCCGGCCTCGTTTCCGGTCTGCTCTGTACATTCATGTAAGGAAGTGAATTCTTGAAATACGAGGATTGTACTTCATCCAGGACCGACTAATTATCGAAAGTACACCCTTTGTCGGAATTGAGAATGTCCCAAACACAAAAAGTGCTTTGGGGTTGAGTCCGCGAGAGCGAGTGATGCAAACTGCATCATTGGGCTAAGATTGCTCTCGGGGACCGGTCTCTGGAGGTGAGAGACCGGTTCCCCTGGCTGGGAGTAGCGGGGTTGCGTGATGCAACCAGTCACTGGCAAGGAGGGACCGGTTCCCGAACGTTGTCCCAGCGAGAGATGCCAAAAATTGGCTAAGTCCTGAAGATTTAGCTCTCGGGGACCGGTCTCTCAGGTGAGGACCGGTCTCCCGAGGACCGGTCTCCCGGGGAGAGACCGGTTCCCGAACGCGTGCGCCCGAGGGAAGCTCTCGGGGACCGGTCCCAAGTCGGGGAGACCGGTCCCTCCGCGCGAAAACTGCCCAGTAAGGGCAGTGCACAGGGGTGAAAGTTGAGGGGCTTTTATGCAAAATGGCCTTTATTTGAGTGGGCTGAGCCCTCTCCCTCCCTCACACCCTCTCATTTCACTCTCTCTCACTCTCATTTCTCTCTTGCTCTCTCTCTCTCTAGAATGGAAAGAAGGAGAAGAAGAACAAGAAGGAGAGGAAGGAAAAGAAGAGGAAGACAAGGAAGGAGAAGAAGAAGGAGAACAAGAGGAAGGCTTTGAGCACCTCCATCTCCCTCTCCTCTTCCCATTGGTGTAGCTTTAGAGGTAAGCTACTAAACCCTAGCTTTGTAAACTTAGGGCTTTTGGATTTTGTGCCTTGGAATGGGTCAAATGAACCCTAAGCTAGCTTCTAAATAGATCAATCCCAAGAATCTAGGGAATTAATGGGTGGTTTGCTATATGTGCAAACCTAGGGCATCAAAATGGGATTTTTGTAAAAGTATGAGATTGATCTCATTTGAAGCCTTGGAAACCCTATTGATAGGTCCCAAAACGCGGGGGCGAAGTCGATTTTGGCATTCGGCGAACCGACGTGAAGTTCTCGGCAAAATTGGTCCGAGCTAGTGTTGATTCGGGCGAGGAAGGCTAAAGCCTTTTCGTAGAGCTCGCCGAGAAGGATTTTTCAAGCCTCTACATCGATTAAAGGTGGGGGGTGTCATCCGAAACTTTCGAGCTCCTTCTATGTCTTAGATTGCATTTAATCTCATCTCTTCATGTTGCATTGTAGGATTGCATAGTAGCTCCATTCCTTATGCTTTCTAATCGATAACCTAGTGTACTTGGAATGCTTGGTAATTTAGATAGGTGAGGATTGGGTCGAGACGTGAATCCTATGATGCGTAAGAAAAGAGGTGAACCCGATAGGGGTATTGATGACATAGAAAGTAGTGTTATTGTCAAAGAACAAACGAGTGGCATCCAAACATTGAATGTTAACGAGTGGCATTAATGTAGTGTAAATAACACTAGGGGTCGGTGGACCTAGGGATAGGTGGATCTCTTAGAAAATGCCTTGCGAACAATGAATTTAGAAAACTAAATAGCATTGCATGAATGTCGGGAATTAATGATTCCGCGATAGTTATTGACTCTAGTCGTAGAGCCTCCTCACTTGGAGAGGATTCGATTGGGTTATTCACTCTAGTCGTAGAGCCTCCTCACTTGGAGAGGATTGGATTGGGTGTTGACCCTAGTTACAGTGTTCCTCACTTGGAGAGGATAGATCTAGCTCACAGTCTGCGTTTAGGGTGGTATAGCCATCCAATCCCCACATGGAGGGGATTGTCGTCGAGTACTCCGG
This sequence comes from Ananas comosus, assembly GCF_001540865.1. Taxonomy (NCBI): domain Eukaryota; kingdom Viridiplantae; phylum Streptophyta; class Magnoliopsida; order Poales; family Bromeliaceae; genus Ananas; species Ananas comosus. The sequence goes on along the minus strand of NC_033631.1, from coordinate 4,888,605 downwards.
AGTGTCGCGCGACTAACACCACTTGGAGGTCCGGACCACATGGAGGTCCGCAGACGGTCCCGGGCTTGGGTGCACATGGAGCTCCCTCCCCACTTTGGGATTTGAAGGTGAGTCACGGGCGAGCCCTAGGGCCTCGCCACAGATTGGGTAAATGGAAAGGTTTAATAATGTCATTGAACATCGTTATTCGAACATGGATCGAATTTGTTAGCATGATAGCAAACCTTTATTATATGATGCATGCATTCATACTTATGATTATGGGCATAGTAGCATAGTTTTTCCTACTACTGCATTTACAGCTTTCAGATACATATCTATCTATCTATCTATCTGTTGTTACTTGTGCCCACTTGGACCTAGTGGGGAGATCGGCAGAGTCGGCGGCCGAGCCCACTGGGAACTATGGAAGATAGTTCTCACCCCACTGTATTTCCAGTGGTAGGTTCAGGGCTACAGAGAGAGGACCGCGGCAAGGGCGTCGCGCCCGACCAGTGAGACCGTGGTAGTGTAGTAGCTTTCCTTTTGCATTAGTCACCTATGTATTGAGAGAGATTCATGTGGGTGAGGTTGGAGAGCTATGTATTTTGAGGATTAATGTATTCACTTGGGAAAATGATGTAAATGTAAAAATACAATTATTGTAATAGTTAGTAAAGTACTCTCTTTATTTCACTCGTATATCTTGTGGATTACCTGCTCTTCTTGTTGTTGGCACTGTTTGTGCCCGCGTTGAATGTGTATGTTTAGAGTTTAAAGTCCTGGGTAAATTCTTGTACACATTCCTATTGTGGAGCCTTGGGCGGACAGGGGAGGTGCTGTCCGTTCGGCGGTCTGTCGCCGCGGCCGAATCGTGCCAAATTGGTAGCGATTTCGCGGCAGGGCGTGACAATTCAGCTCATACCAGCCGAACCGAACAGATAGTAGTGGTTTTTGAACCTGGCTGGCTCAATCCCTCGTCAGCCGAATCGCTTGATCTGTCGAATGGCGCAAACTTCGAGGGTCACTATTCGCAGCCGTTCGTCACCCCGATGCGCTTCCCGAGGAGTATCTTTGATCGGGCCAAGGGTCGGAAAATTCGGTTACCAACAGGAGTCTTGCAATCAAGTTCAAGAGTAGAGATCTTGTTTTAAATAGTTTAAAGAATTTTCTAACAAAAATTCAATTGATTTGGATATCTTTACGCCGTTAAACGAGAAAATGCCTCATATCGACCATTAAATTACAAATTTTAAAACCCTTCGATCATTAGGCAAATGATGTCAAAAAGATTTGAAATTTGATTTCTAAACACTTTAAGTGGTATAGATCATGTTCAACAGTACCGATCATCGATTTGAAGGCTCCATCATCGAAAACAAATGGGTGGCAACGGAGCCCATTTGCTATCGATAGTATTCTAGCTCAACTCTAATTATATATGTATATAATATAAATTTTTATTATTTGATTTTTAGCCCAACCTAAATATAAAGCCAAACTTAATTATAAAATGATTCATTTATATGTAAAATTTTAATCATTAGATCAAAATATAATGGATAAGATTTTATAAATTTATTTCCTATATACATTTTTGCTAATCCTTTTAAATTCTTATTCATAAGCCAGCTCGTATTCGGCTGGTTAATAAACGAGCCAAACACAAGCCGAACTTTTTGACTCGATACTTTAACGAGGCACCTCGTGTTCGGCTCGTTTCATAAATGATGCCGAAACACGAGCCGACCCAGCTCGCGTCGTGTTCAGTCTTAGACACTGTAGTTGTATGCTCATCAAATGAACGTTTATCTATGGTAATACTCATGCGCGCCCTATTGATTGAAATTTCCATTCTATTTCAATCCCTTTTAATGGGTTGAATGAAATTGGACATCCCTTTATGCACTTGTGCCAATCACATTCCAGTGTTCCTCTATCTTCTCTCTCTCTCTCTCTCTATATATTATATATATATATTATTATATATATTAGAGCTGGCCGGTATTACTATCCGGACAAATGCCACGGAGGTATCCGCTGCTATACAATGCTCGTTTTTCAATATATGCGCGCTTCCAAATCGACGATCGGCCTCGGTTAGATTTGCATCTACACTATTGAAAAGTATTTTGAAACTTAATTTCATCAATTTTCGCGATTCATTTGCGTAGTGATAAAAAAGCTGTCAAAATTGACAATTTAAGGTAGATTGCAGTAAGCATGTGATGTGTTTGTAATATTTTACACGGTTGCTTAAACAATCCAAGATTATAAATTTCTATATAAAATTTTTTTTCCACTATTTAGCAATAAGACCCAGTACCTTGATCTTAAATTCAAGTTTCTTTTAACCATCATTTTTTTCGTCGGGATCTGGATTTTATTCTTAACCGTTTATTTTTAGCTAACTACGTTTGAGAGGTTAAATAACGCCGAAAAAATTATGAAATTTAGTTGTCCAAATACTTTTAATCAGTGTAGAATCAAGTCATAACAAACCGGCTATCGTCGTTACTAAAGTGCCATCATTGAAACAACGTTGGTAGCACGGGGCTTCGCTCTATCAATAGAATATTACGCCTAGCTCTCTCTCTCTCTCTCTATATATATCTATATAGTGTGTGGAGTAAATATTTTAGAAGTATATAATTTTTTAACTTTGAGCCTTTGAATTTAATACTTATCTATATTGTGGTGGTAATTAGTTATATATCAGAAACCGAGAAAGTTAAAAAAATTGGCCGCTCAAGTCCCATAAGCCTCAATTCTTTCTCTCTCGTCTCTCTTTATTATAATATATTATATATATAATTATATAGATATAGAGCAGGGGCTGCAGTGCTCCTAGCCTCAGGAGCACGGGACGCCTCTGTGTCTGAGCCACAGTTTCGATGATAGAATTTTCGAATCGAATGCATGGGCTTCATTAGACTTGTATCTAGCGTATGTTTGAGTTTTCTAGAAAAATTTTCGATTTTTCGATATCATTTAACTGTGATTCGATAAAGATCAAAATCAATAATTTTTAATGGTTTGATATCTGTCTGGTTTTCAAGTTTATGGTGATAGAAGTATGTTGCAAATCAGCATTGAAATTTGATACAAAAATTCTTTTATACTATCTCAAACAAGATCAATATTTCTGATGCCAAATTTTAGTGCTATATCTACACTTTTATAGAATTGTTTATTTCAGTCAGGTTAAAATTATTGATTTGGATCCTTTCGATTGCTAGGTAAATGATATTGAAATCGCAAAAATTACTTTCGTAGAAAATTCAAATACACTAGATTAAAGTTAAGCGAGAGGCCGATCGTCAACTTCGAAGTCCCATCATCGAAAACGAGTCCAGAGCCCGGAGCGGCCGTTGTCTCGAGAGCCACACCAAGCACCTATTATAAAATATGTTTAGCGGTTGGCCAAACCAAGTTCGCCAGGGAAAAGGGCGGGGGTCCATCTTTCTGCTTAACGATTAGCTCGGCTTTGCGTATGCTACCCTTTTGACATTTGTCTCGGAATAGTGCCGAAACACGAGCCGACCCAGCTCGCGTCGTGTTCAGTCTTAGACACTGTAGTTGTATGCTCATCAAATGAACGTTTATCTATGGTAATACTCATGCGCGCCCTATTGATTGAAATTTCCATTCTATTTCAATCCCTTTTAATGGGTTGAATGAAATTGGACATCCCTTTATGCACTTGTGCCAATCACATTCCAGTGTTCCTCTATCTTCTCTCTCTCTCTCTCTCTATATATTATATATATATATTATTATATATATTAGAGCTGGCCGGTATTACTATCCGGACAAATGCCACGGAGGTATCCGCTGCTATACAATGCTCGTTTTTCAATATATGCGCGCTTCCAAATCGACGATCGGCCTCGGTTAGATTTGCATCTACACTATTGAAAAGTATTTTGAAACTTAATTTCATCAATTTTCGCGATTCATTTGCGTAGTGATAAAAAAGCTGTCAAAATTGACAATTTAAGGTAGATTGCAGTAAGCATGTGATGTGTTTGTAATATTTTACACGGTTGCTTAAACAATCCAAGATTATAAATTTCTATATAAAATTTTTTTTCCACTATTTAGCAATAAGACCCAGTACCTTGATCTTAAATTCAAGTTTCTTTTAACCATCATTTTTTTCGTCGGGATCTGGATTTTATTCTTAACCGTTTATTTTTAGCTAACTACGTTTGAGAGGTTAAATAACGCCGAAAAAATTATGAAATTTAGTTGTCCAAATACTTTTAATCAGTGTAGAATCAAGTCATAACAAACCGGCTATCGTCGTTACTAAAGTGCCATCATTGAAACAACGTTGGTAGCACGGGGCTTCGCTCTATCAATAGAATATTACGCCTAGCTCTCTCTCTCTCTCTCTCATATTATCTATATATGTGTGGAGTAAATATTTTAGAGTAATCAATTTTTTCAACTTTGACCTTTGAATTTTAATCTTATTAGTTTGTTGGTGGTAATAGTCTATATTCAGAAACGAAAAGTTAAAAAATTGGCCGCTCAAGTCCCATAAGCCTCAATTCTTTCTCTCTCGTCTCTCTTTATTATAATATATTATATATATAATTATATAGATATAGAGCAGGGGCTGCAGTGCTCCTAGCCTCAGGAGCACGGGACGCCTCTGTGTCTGAGCCACAGTTTCGATGATAGAATTTTCGAATCGAATGCATGGGCTTCATTAGACTTGTATCTAGCGTATGTTTGAGTTTTCTAGAAAAATTTTCGATTTTTCGATATCATTTAACTGTGATTCGATAAAGATCAAAATCAATAATTTTTAATGGTTTGATATCTGTCTGGTTTTCAAGTTTATGGTGATAGAAGTATGTTGCAAATCAGCATTGAAATTTGATACAAAAATTCTTTTATACTATCTCAAACAAGATCAATATTTCTGATGCCAAATTTTAGTGCTATATCTACACTTTTATAGAATTGTTTATTTCAGTCAGGTTAAAATTATTGATTTGGATCCTTTCGATTGCTAGGTAAATGATATTGAAATCGCAAAAATTACTTTCGTAGAAAATTCAAATACACTAGATTAAAGTTAAGCGAGAGGCCGATCGTCAACTTCGAAGTCCCATCATCGAAAACGAGTCCAGAGCCCGGAGCGGCCGTTGTCTCGAGAGCCACACCAAGCACCTATTATAAAATATGTTTAGCGGTTGGCCAAACCAAGTTCGCCAGGGAAAAGGGCGGGGGTCCATCTTTCTGCTTAACGATTAGCTCGGCTTTGCGTATGCTACCCTTTTGACATTTGTCTCGGAATAGGTGGCTATCTTAGGGAAAACGACCAACATGGGACTTTGGTAAATATAATATATATCTTGTTTTGCTTAATTCAGAAGAGAAAGGCTTCTCCTATATATTTCCTGGCCTGCTAAGAATAATATATACTAGGTACATATATAACTGCATTATTTGGACTTTGGATGCTTCACTGGAAATTAAGGCCGCTAATTCATAGGAACTCTATCTACATACGCCTTGCATCATTTGATTGAGAATATGGGTTTGGTGAGAAAGATTCAGAAAGATACAGAGGGACCACGCATTGATTGCGCAATTCTTCCCTGTGCTCCTAGCTATGTCTTAAAGTAAACACTGTCGTTTTGATGATGCAATGTGTAGAATAAGCCTAGTTTGAAAAGGCATTATTAATTGCTTTGTCTAAAGGATGATGTTTGCGGTGTTTAGTCAAGAAGCACCGAATTGCCTATTTGATCTAGAGGGGCCGGGTTGTTAGATATATATGACGCTTTTTAAGTGTTAGGCCATCATGTGATAGGGCAATTAAGGATCGTGGAACCAACTCCTACAAAATAATTTCATATGGGGTAGGGGTCATTAATTATATTCAACAAATTTCTCTTTCATAAAATTGGTTCTTAATTTCTACAACAACGAGCATTTCAACCGAACAATCCAAATCCAACTAACATCCGTGTGATTGGGTTAGCAAGTTAGAATCAACCATTACTCAAAGCTAGCTAATTAAAAGAACGATCCAATATATGCTAGCTAGCTAGTAGTAGTTCAAGGATATTGATCTTACAGTTTATGTAGCACAGTGACATTGCGAAGATCAGATCAGGTGAACCATATACAGTAGATAAAAAAATTTTAATCCATTGATCAAATCATAAACACGAATTAGTGATATGACGGATCAAAGACTTCAAGAATATGATGAGCAAGTTATGGGCTCTAATAGTTAACAGTTGAATAAGATAGAAGATTACTGTTCAAAAGTGGCTAGTCAATCTTCGCGGAAAAGTTACATCCTTTCTCAACTAATGCTGTTTAGTCAAACCAGAATTAATGAAATAAGCAACGAAAAAACCATCATAACGTGCTGTAGATGTCAGTGACATCGTAACATATTAGTACGTTTGGACCACGAAGTACGGCGCACCAGGAAAAATGAAAGTTTGAAAATTGTGAGAATTAAAATTGTGGGTGAGAGGTCGGCATCAAAAATTGTGAGAAACGCGAAGGTTAGAGGTCGGCATCGGCGAGCCACAAATTGCTGAAAAGAAGATTGTACTTCAGCGTGCAATAGTTCTACACTAGGTTTTACATATAGGGGCCTCGTCCATATACGATGGCCAAAGGGCTAGTACTTTGAAGGGAGTGCCGTGTACCAATGTCATGAAAGATAAAATCGACCATCCACATCATTATTATTAAACGTGGTTTAGAATATTTAAAATACTTGGAGATCAAATTTTACATATATGTTTTCGATATTATTTTTCCTTTGCATGGAGGAGTCTGAAAATTAACGATTTTTTATGGGCAATGCATGAGTTGTTTCATGTTTAATAGTGTAGATGAACCAAACTAGTTGAACTTTTTTCTAGAACATATTTTGAACTATTTGGACCAGGGTCAATGCATGGAACTTGAATTTGAATTGAGTTCCTAATATTATCTTTAATTGAATAATCCTATCTTCATATTTTCTTCCTTTTTTTTACATTATTCAATATCCACTGTTTATTGTCTGGTAATTTTAAGACCGCCCTTTGATCCCCAGGCAAGTGATATTCGAAGAATATGAAGTTTAGTCCCCTAGTATAGCAAATATTTTAGGCCACACATAATGGTTTCAATTGTCGATTCGAATGCTCTATACACTTCGAATGCTCCACCATAAGAATAATTAAGGCTATATATAACACCAACTCCATGTATTATTGAGAGTATAGTAGTTACTTCCGGTGCTTGTAAGGGTCTATTTGGATATACAGAAAAAAAAATCTCCATAGAGTTCATAACTATGATTTTGGTCTAGATGAAATAGGGAATCTTATAACTCTAAAAAGTTTTACGACTTCAATTTTTAAACTACTTGGATTCATATTAAAACGTAACATATTAATTTTTAATTTTAAAATTTTAAAATTTTAGTTTTTAAATTTTAAAAATAAAATATAAATTAAAATTTGAAATTTAAAACCTAAATTTGAATTTTTAAATTTAAAATTTAAAATTTAAAATTTAAAATTTAAAATTTAAAAAATTTTGAATTTCAAATTTGAAAATTGAAAATTTGAAACAGAAAATCTAAATTTAAATTTTAAAATTTTGAAATCCAAAATTTAAATTTTAGATTTTAAATTTTAAAATTTAAAGTTTTAAAATCAAATTTTAAAATTTATAATTTAAAATTTAAAATTTTTAACTTTAAATTTTAAATTTTGAAAATTTTAAATTTAAAATTTTAAAGTTTAAAATTTAAAATTTAAAAATCAATATTATAAATTTTAAAATTCTAAAAAAATTGAAATTTAAAATTTTAAATTTGAAATATAAAATTTGAAATTTTGAAATTTGAAATGTGAAATTTTAAATTTTAAAATGTTGACATCGAACATTAAAAATTTTAAATTTAAAAATTTAAAATTTAAATTTAAAATTTTAAAATGAAAATATAAAAATTTTAAATTTAAATTTGAAATTTTAAACTTTATATTGGAATTTTAAATTTTAAATTTTAAATTTAAAGTTTAAAATTTAGCACATCTTGGGAGTGAGTGAGCCAAAGAATGATGGAATTTTTTTTCTTTTGTTGGAGTGAATTATTATTTTACTCTATTTTTTGGTGTACACTTTTAACTATACTCCAAAAAAGTCTACCCTTTTATGTCTGTCAAATACTTCATAAGATAATATTCCTACGATATAGTATAGTTTAACGATGGTATATTAACTATGCTATATTTTAATGGGCATCCAAATGGGGCCTAACTGTGGATAGAAGAATCTTTTTAAAATAAATTGAAGCTCACTAATAAAATTTGCTACATCGATGAAGTGGAAGAAATAAAAACTTTCATTCAAAGTAACTTGGTTGATTATAAGCTTACAATCAAAGGACTTAAATAGACAAAGAAAGCTTGAGGTTTAAGAAAACCCAACTTAACATATGTTCTCCACTACATCCACTACACATGTGCTCCTAAAACCTAGCTAGCATGAACTCCACAATATAACCCACTACTCACACAAATTTAGCCACTACCTAATATTTACATGACTTAGTCAACTTAGCCCACTACTAGCACTACTTGCATAATAATAGGATAATTAACATCATAAACAAATTTGCATCATTTTCCAACACTCTCCCTTGATGCAAATTCCATAATGCCAAGGGCTCTGTTGAACTTCAAAAATTTGTCATGAGAGAGAACTTTAGTCAATCCGTCAGTAACTTCTTCATTAGTGGAACAATTCTTCATGTCGATTTGCTTATTCTTGATGAGATCCCAGATAAAGTGATGATGTACTTCGATGTGCTTCGTCGCTCGTGGAAGACCGGATTCTTCGTCATTGCAATGGCTGAACGGTTGTTATAATATATCTCCATTGAATGTTCTTGTGCTTGATATAGATCTTCCAAAATTCTTTGCATCCAAATAGAATGGCAGGAGGCCGATGTTGCTGCTATATAGTCAACTTCAGAGGAAGACAATGTCATGCCCCGAGCCCACAGTATAAGCATTCATCGGGCACGTGCACCAGAACCGCCGAACAGACAGAGTTTTCTCTATTCGCCCAAGGCGTCACAAGCATGTATACATATTAATTACATTCCACATAGGAATTGAATATGTAGATTGTATAAAAAAAGTTTCACAAAGTACAAATAAATACTACTTTTGTTACATCATTTGTTCCATTCAATTACATATAAAGTTTTCTGTCCAACATATAACCCAGAATGAGCTTTATATTTTTCCTTTTCCATTTCATTACATTGTTCCAAAATAGCTAGAAAAATAACAAAACAAGTGGAAAGACATTATTTACTAAGCTACGCCCTTTCCTCGCTCAGCCGTATCATCCGCGGATGGACCTAAAAAATATGAGAGTGAGAACTATAAATATAATTTCCAGTGGGTACAGCCACCAAAGTAAAAAGCTCGATCCACCAGATCCAAAGGAGACAACATAATTATGGGTTAATAGAACATATATTGTAACGTATTGAAACCTCGAGAACGATTATCGAACTTTAGCCAAATTAACTAAAGTATGCGAAAAAGATGGATGGACAAGTTGCATTTAGCATTCCAACAATATTGGAAGGGTTAAAAATGAGTTTAGGAAGGGTTAGAAAGGTTTTAGCATCGACTGGCGCGAAGTAGAGTCGAATCGGAGCTAAAACTGCATTCTGGAGCATGTGTTACCGGTTTAACACCAGGGGTGTACCCGTACAGCATTGCAGGCCGAGAGGGAGAAGCCCTCGGGTTTGAGAAATTTTGACTGTGTTACCGCTAGCACCCCTGGTGTGCACCGGTACACTTTGGAAAAATCCGAGAGGGCTACTCTCGGGTTTGCCTCTGCGTAATGGTATTACCGGTGACAGCAGCCCGTGTGCCGGTACACTTTGGTCTGGCAGCAACTTTGAAGTCTGTTGCAAATAAGAGTTTTGGGGGGGCTTAGTTGCAATGTTACAACATGTAATATACCTGTAATATACCGAAAATTCGGAAAATAAAAATGTCGAACTTTAGTCAAATTGACCAAAGTGCGAGGACGGTACACTTCGGAAAGCCCGAAGGTGTTAAAATGAGTAAAAGTGAGTTACGGGAGGTTTTCGAGAGCTATGAAATCAAATCTGCAAAACTGCAGATTTTGAGCTCTCGGGGACCGGTCCCTGGTGGGAGAGACCGGTCCCCGAACGCGTATAAAATGAGACAGCCGAAAAATCGGCTAAGTCCTAAGAAATTAGCTCTCGGGAACCGGTCCATGCCTGAGAGACTGGTCCCCGAGAGACCGGTCCCCCAAGGAGAGACCGGTTGCACTGCGCGCAGCAGCTCTAGCTGCGCTGGGACGACGTTCGGGAACCGGTCCCTGAAGGAGAGACCGGTCCCCGCCTGCGCGAACAGCCCAGTCCAGGCTGTGTGAAAGAGTGAAAGTTGAGGGGTTTATTAGCATTTTTGCAGCCCAATGGTTATGTAGGAGGGACATAGAAGGCTTTTCTCTCATTCCACTCCCTCTCACACTCTCTCCTCTGTTTCTCTCTCTAGAAGACAAAGAAGGAGAAGAAGAAGACAAGGAAAGGAAGGAAAAGAAGGAGAAGAAAAATGAGAAGAAGAAGAGGAAGTGAAGAAAACCTCTCCTCTCCTTCTCTAGCTTAGAAAAGGAGCAAGTTTAGAGGTAAGCTTTGTCCCTTCTCATGCTAAATTCCAAACTAGGGTTTGGATTAACCTAGAGATGGTTTTAATGGAGTATTTAAAGTCCTTGAAGCTTTCTTTTAGCTTCTTTTGAGATCAAGACCATGGGTTAGGTGTTGGAGGTAAAGCTTGAAGGAGAGCTTGACCCCTCTCATGGTGAAATCCAAACTAGGGTTTGGAATGAGCTAGGAATGGTTTAGATGAACTCTTTAGAGTATATCGAAGCTACTTTTGCTTCTCAATGAGATCAAACCCTAGGTTTGATATATGTATTGGAGCTAGGGCACCAAATTGGAGCTTTTGCTCATGAGGGTTTCTAAGTGCAATTGACCCTCTAAAAATCTAATTGGGGGTATTTCTGACGCGTTGGTGCGCTCGGATTAACGTTACGAAAAGCCGATGAAAAGATATGAGCAAAATGACCTATTAGGGTTTCGTTTTGCCGCAGGTAAAGAACGAGAAGTCTAAAAATCCTAAGAAAATCATCGGAGCACCTTTGAAAGCCTACAAGGTGGGTGGTGCTTCTCAAACTTATTGAACTTCCCTCTATGCCTAATGTGTCATTCATTTGAGCATATATATATATGTCGTTGCATGCATTTTAGGGTAAAGTGATGATGAAAATGTAATATTGCATGATTGTGAGTACAACTTGCATAATATGATGAATGAGAACTATGTGATGTTGAAAACCCTATGTGTATGCATGAGAGAAAAGTGAGCACCCAAAGTGAGCAAAAGAACAGAGTGGCACAATGACATAGATCGAGTGGCATTTGTAAACGTAAAGTAAAGTGACACTAGAGTTAGTGTGAGCCAAAGAACCAAAGTGATGTAAAGAATGATGAAAATGACAATGTGTAAAGTTAAAGTAAAGTGGGGCAATAAGAACAAGAAATGTAAAGGACAAGAATGCTAAAGATGGCAAAAGTAAAAGAAAAGTAAAGAACAACGATTGCTAGAGTTAGCAACATAAAGTGATGTAATGAACACTAGAGCTAGTGTAAAGTCAAGATTGAACTTATAANAGTGACACTAGAGTTAGTGTGAGCCAAAGAACCAAAGTGATGTAAAGAATGATGAAAATGACAATGTGTAAAGTTAAAGTAAAGTGGGGCAATAAGAACAAGAAATGTAAAGGACAAGAATGCTAAAGATGGCAAAAGTAAAAGAAAAGTAAAGAACAACGATTGCTAGAGTTAGCAACATAAAGTGATGTAATGAACACTAGAGCTAGTGTAAAGTCAAGATTGAACTTATAAAATCTTTGAGTTAAGGATATGATCATACTTGCTATGAGTTCCGTGCTCGAGGGCGGTCGCTCCCCCTCGGGCGATGCGCTCCGGAGTTATGCATCACGGGTTTCAGTAGACCCGAAGGACGGTCCTAGCGGGTGAGTTCCTGCGATGATGGACTTAATGTGAAGCAAGTTAATGTGGCGAAACCCCCGGGTTAGCCTTGAGATTAAAGAATAAAGAACAAAGAGCAAAGTGCAAAGAACAAGAACAAAGTGTAAAGATAAAGAACGAAAGAACTTGCATAATTTGCATACGTTAATGTTGAGCATATTCCGTGCTTTTGTTCAGGCATATTAGCATCATGTGGTAGATTGGTTACTATATTTCAGCTTATCCTTTCTATTATGCCTGAGTTAGTCCTAGTGGGAAAGTCGGTGATGTTGAGGCCGAACCCAATGGGAACTTTGTTGTAGTTCTCACCCCACTATTTCCACAGAGCCGGGACCGAGCGAGCCGGCGAGCGACCGAGGTAAAGGTATCGCGCCTTAGTCAGAGGCCACCAAGGTTGGGTACATTTTGTTAGTAGACACCCTTTTATCATCTTTTGTACTTGATGATTAGTGATGTAAAGAAAGAATGTAAAGCTTATTTTGAGGAAAATGTGATGTAAGAAAGAAATGATGAAGTTATGTAATGAAATGCAAGGAATCCTAAATGTAAGAGATGAATGCTAAGTCTATGATCAAAAATGAATCATAGTACTTATAAATGTTTAGTTTTCCTTTCTTTCACTAATGGCTATTGCTTACCCTCGTGTAAGTCGTTTGTGTATGTTTCCGCTAGTGCATTTCTTGTTTGAATTTGTACATGTGATGAGCCTTGGGCGGATAGGGGAAACTCTGTACGTCCGGCGTCTGTTTTACGTGCTCGGGTCGGGCCAAATTGGTAACGGTCCCGGGGCGTGACAGATAGACTGGTATCAGAGACAAGAGTGAAAGAATAGGGATGGACCTAGAGACCCTTAGGATTGGAAGGCCTTAAGGATCTCGGAAACGTGAGTGACGTGGAATCAAAGTTAGCGAAAGCATGTGATTGGGTTAAGTAGGGACGTCTCTAATGTGATTAGAGGCTAAGTTTAATTTTCATTTATCCTCTACTTCTAGTGTTGTGTCGGGCGGCCGACGACATGACGCTTGAGGCAAGGATGAATGTGCATGTTGCTTTCGCCTAATTGGGTATGGTTGAGTAGTGTTGGTCAGGTGACTAATGCAAGTTGCTTCTTTTTAGGAAGCAATGGCACCTCGTGGACGACCGCAGACAAGGTCGATGCTGGAGGAGCCGAACGTGGAGCCTGAGCGATCCGGAGCGAGGGGCGACGGAAAGCTTAGGGAGCAAATGGCCGCGCTTATCGGAGTAGTGCGGCAACAAGCGGAGTTTGTTCAACGCCAAGGGGAGCATATTCAACGGCTCTAGGAGGCCTTGGAGCGACAACAGGCGACGGCGGCCCAGGCGGGTGTCGAGCATGTCGCGCCCCCTGTGGTAGTGCCGAGTGTTGTTGAGGGAGCGGCGGCAGCAGCGGCTGTTCCAGTTACGGTAGTGCCGGTCGGATCGGGAACCTCAAACCCCGATAGCGTGGCGGTAGAAGCGGAGCGAGAGCGCACGTTGGCAGCGCTTATACAATTCAAGAAGTTCGACCGACCTACCTTCGAGGGCGGTTTGGTGGAGCCAGCGGTTGTGGAGTCGTGGATCGACTCAATGGAGACGCTCTTCGAGGATCTCAATACCTCGGAGAAGGATAAAGTGTACCTCGCCACCCATTGTCTTGAGAAAGCGGCAAAGGTGTGGTGGAAGCGAGTGAAGCGGGATCGTCCTATCGACCTTCCGCTTATGTTGTGGGAAGAGTTCAAGAGAGCGGTGTTCGCGAACTACTTCCCCGACACGACGAAGCGGAAGTTGCAAGAAAAGTTCCGCAAGTTAAGACAAGGTGATCGATCGGTGGGGGAGTACGAGCAAGAATTCTCCCACATTATCGATTGCGTTCCCGACGTTGTTCGTGATGATCGAGACCGGGCGGATTCGTTCTTGCGAGGACTCCAACCCCGGATTTATGAAAAGGTGCAAATTCTGAAGTTGTCGACCTTTGCGGAGGTCTTCGATAGAGCTTGTGGGCGGCATGCACTCGGTAGCGCCCATAGTACTAGGAACGGAAGCATTGCGAGTCTAGGACAAGGGCCAAAAAAGAACGCGCCGGTTAAACGGGTCGCCAAACTTAAGAAACCCCCTCAGTAACCCGACAGCAGGCTAGGAATTGGGACATCCTCGATGTTTTGTGGCGGTAGAGCGACAAGGTGTCACTCCCGCAGCCATGGAAGTTGTTTCAACTGTGCCAACTGGCGACATCCTAGTCCCGGGAGTGTGCCAATGAGATTTCCGTTCTGCAGCTATACGCCGGCTCAACACCCGTCAACCCCGAGACAGCTGCGGGTTACCACCGGCGATGATCTGCTCGCCCGCGTACACCCAGAAGGCGTCAGCCGGTAGGATCAGAGAACCGCCTAGCGTCGAGTCTTTTGCCGCTCAGACGTGATTAGAGCAACAACCGCACGACCACCGCGTCGGTATTGTAATATGTGATTAAAGCACATACGAAGCTAGAGAATTGATACAGGCCGCATCTCATTCAATCATCATTTACACTTCATTCATAAAACACATGGCATAAGAGATGGATATACAACAGGATTATTGGTTGGAACTCTCGCAGAATTCAATATGTCATAACGATGTTTTCGTGCAGTGCAAATAGCGAATTGGAATTAGCCGATTGATCTGCTAGTGGCAGATAGATTTGGGGAATTATCGTTATCCTTGGCGACACAACTGGCTCTCCAAGTATATGCGTGATAGATTTTGAAAGTAATTATCACTTTTCTTGACCTAATCAAGGAAGTATTCAGTCAATCCAAAGACGTTCAATAGCGCTTGCGCAATATATTCGTCGTAAGGACGAAGAGAATGATAACTAGGACGGTGAATGCATATATTGGCACCAATGGTGAGCTCCTAGGAGACTACAATTGGAGATAATTCGAAGTATGTCGAGTAACCCGATGTATTTCCGGCGAGAGTACCGGGCTGTCCACCAGCAGACCGGAAGTTGAGTTAGTCAATTGGACTCATTCCGGGCGGACCATTTCGAAGGCTCCGTATAGAATTCACCGTGCAAGAAAGGAAACTAAATAGGTCAACATACAAGACTGCTCCTAAGCTTCGTGAGGCCCGAGTGTGCACGTAGGGCAGCTCCGTGCTTAATTCTGAGAAAAGGATGGCAACAAACTTCACTCTGAGTAAATATACCCGGCGAGTTGAACAAATACGATAAAGAACAAGTACCCGTTGCCAAGGATTGACGATCTATTCGATCAGTTGCAAGGGTCCAAGGTATATTCGAAGATTGATCTCCAATCGGGGTATCATCAGTTAAAGATCAGGCCGAAGGATGTGCACAAAACGGCGTACCGTACGCGGTATGGCCATTATGAGTTCACGGTAATACCGTTTGGGCTTACTAATGCCCCGGCAGCATTTATGGACTTGATGAATCGAGTCTTTAGGCCATTGTTGGATCGATGCGTCGTGGTATTTATAGACGACGTGTTGGTTTACTCGAAAAGTGGAGAGGAGCATGAAGAGCATCTGAGAGCTGTGTTGCAAATACTCAAACAAGAGAAGCTCTATGCAAAGTTAAAGAAATATGACTTTTGGCTAAAGGAGGTCAAATTTTTGGGTCATGTGGTATCGGGCGACGGAGTGTCAGCAGACCCGAAGAAAGTAGAGGCGATCAAGGATTGGCCTCGCCCGACGAATGTAGCGGAGATCCGCAGTTTTCTTGGACTGGCGGGCTACTACCGGCGGTTCGTGGAGGGGTTCGCCAAAATAACCACTCCACTAACGCACCTTACGCATAAAGGAGTAAAGTACGTGTGGAGTGACGATTGCGATCGAAGCTTCGAGGAGTTAAAGAACAGGTTGACGTCGACCCCGGTGCTTGCCTTGCCAACTCCGGGAGAGACCTTTGTGGTGTACAGTGATGCCTCGTATGTTGGTCTCGGGTGTGTATTAATGCAAAATGGGCGAGTTATTGCATATGCATCGTGCCAATTAAAGAGCTACGAGAAGAACTACCCGATTCACGACCTCGAGTTAGCCGCAGTGATTTTCGCACTAAAGCTTTGGAGGCATTACTTGTATGGTGAACATTGTGAGGTATACACCGATCACAAGAGTCTAAAGTATTTGTTCACCCAGAAAGAGTTGAACATGCGACAGCGGCGGTGATTAGAGTTGCTAAAGGACTATGATGTCACTATATTATACCACCCGGGAAAAGCCAATGTTGTGGCTGATGCCTTGAGTAGAAAATCGGCGGAGAACTTAGCGACGGCAATTACGCCTCAACCGCTATTGCAAAAGGAAATGCAACGATTCGGGTTGGAAGTGGTAGCGCCGGGAGTGCCGGCTACACTTGCCACATTGGTTGTGCAACCGACCCTATTGGAAAGAATCAAGGATCTTCAAGCTTCGGATCCTTATCTTCAAAAGGTGCGGAGTGAAGTTGAGAATGGCAATGCCGAACACTTTGGCATTGGAGTTGATGGCGCACTTCGATTTCGAAGTCGATGGTGTGTGCCTAAAGATGATGAGTTGCGAAGGGCGATCATGCAGGAAGCGCATCAATCTCCCTATAGTATACACCCCGGCGGCACTAAAATGTACAAGAATTTGAAAGAGCACTATTGGTGGCCGGGTATGAAAAGAGATATTGGGGAGTTTGTGGCGCAATGTTTAACGTGCCAACAAGTGAAAGCCGAGCGCCGATTTCCAGCGGGAAAGCTACAAAGTCTACCAATACCCGTTTGGAAATGGGAAGACATAGCAATGGACTTTATTACCGGTTTGCCTCGGTCACAAGGCGGACATGATGCAATATGGGTGATAGTGGATCGATTGACAAAGTCGGCACACTTCTTGCCGATACATATTACGTGGTCGGGAGACAAGCTAGCGCAAGTTTATCTCGACGAGATTGTGAGACTTCATGGGGTTCCAGTGTCGATCGTGTCGGATCGCGACCCCAGGTTCACATCCCACTTTTGGAAGAGTTTGCAAGACGCGCTAGGCACACGGCTCGACTTCAGTACAGTGTTTCATCCTCAAAGTGATGGGCAGTGAGAACGGACAATACAAATCCTTGAGGATTTGCTTCAAGCGTGTGTGTTAGATTACAAAGGGGGATGGCATGATTTCTTGCCGATGGCGGAGTTCGCCTATAATAACAGTTATCAAGAAAGCATAGCGATGGCGCCGTTTGACGCACTATATGGTCGAAAGTGTCGTTCTCCTATCCATTGGAGCGACGTGGGCGAGAGAACAGCTCTTGGCCCGGATGTAGTGCGAGAGGCGGAAGAGAAAGTTCGCCTTGCCCGTCAACGGTTAGCGATGGCGCAATCTCGGCAAAAGAGTTATGCCGACAAGCGAAGAAAGGATTTGGTATTTGCGGTTGGAGACCGTGTATTCTTGAGAGTATCACCGATGCGAGGATTAAAGCGTTTTGGGGTCCGCGGGAAGCTAAGTCCCCGATATGTCGGACCGTTTGAGATATTGGAGCGTGTGGGTGCGGTGGCGTACAAGCTCGCACTACCACCGAGACTCGCGGGAGTTCACAATGTGTTTCATGTGTCGAATCTTCGAAAGTATATCCGAAACGCGACACATGTATTGGAATATGAGCCCGTGGAGCTACGTGAAGACATGTCCTATGAGGAGTACCCCGTGTGCATCCTCGATAAGGAGGTTAGGAAGTTACGGAGTCGCAAAATCCCTTATGTGAAGGTCCAGTGGAGCAACCACGCGGCGCGAGAAGCCACTTGGGAGCTCGAAGAAACCATGCGGAGAGAGTATCCGCATCTATTTGAATCGACGAGTTAAGGTATGCGTAATTTCGCGGACGAAATTATTTTAAGGGGTGGAGAATGTAATATACCGAAAATTCGGAAAATAAAAATGTCGAACTTTAGTCAAATTGACCAAAGTGCGAGGATGGTACACTTCGGAAAGTCCGAAGGTGTTAAAATGAGTAAAAGTGAGTTACGGGAGGTTTTCGAGAGCTATGAAATCAAATCTGCAAAACTGCAGATTTTGAGCTCTCGGGGACCGGTCCCTGGTGGGAGAGACCAGTCCCCGAACACGTATGATATGAGACAGCCGAAAAATCGGCTAAATCCTGAGAAATTAGCTCTCGGGAATCGGTCCCTGCCTGAGAGACCGGTCCCCCAAGGAGAGACCGGTTGCACTGCGCGCAGCAGCTCTGGCTGCGCTGGGACGACGTTCCGGAACCGGTCCCTGAAGGAGAGATCGGTCCCCGCCTGCGCGAACAGCCCAGTCCAGGCTGTGTGAAAGAGTGAAAGTTGAGGGGTTTATTAGCATTTTTGCAGCCCAATGATTATGTAGGAGGGACATGAGGGCTTTTCTCTCATTCCACTCCCTCTCACACTCTCTCCTCTCTTTCTCTCTCTAGAAGACAAAGAAGGAGAAGAAGAAGACAAGGAAAGGAAGGAAAAGAAGGAGAAGAAAAAGGAGAAGAAGAAGAGGAAGTGAAGAAAACATCTCCTCTCCTTCTCTAGCTTGGAAAAGGAGCAAGTTTAGAGGTAAGCTTTGCCCCTTCTCATGCTAAATTCCAAACTAGGGTTTGGATTAACCTAGAGATTGTTTTAATGGAGTATTTAAAGTCCTTGAAGCTTTCTTTTTGCTTCTTTTGAGATCAAGACCATGGGTTAGGTGTTGGAGGTAAAGCTTGAAGGAGAGCTTGACCCCTCTCATGGTGAAATCCAAACTAGGGTTTGGAATGAGCTAGGAATGGTTTAGATGAACTCTTTAGAGTATATTGAAGCTACTTTTGCTTCTCAATGAGATCAAACCCTAGGTTTGATATATGTATTGGAGCTAGGGCACAAAATTGGGGCTTTTGCTCATGAGGGGGCGAAGTCGATTTTGGCATTCGGCGAACCGACGTGAAGTTCTCGGCAAAATCGGGCCGGGCTAGTGTTGATTCGGGCGAGGAAGGCTAAAGCCTTTTTGCGAAGCTCGCCGAGAAGAATTTCCAAAGCCTCTACATCGATAAAAAAGGTGGGGGGTGTCATCCGAAACTTTCGAACTCCTTTCTATGTCTTAGATTGCATTTTAACCTCATCTCTTCATATTGCATTGTAGGATTGCATAGTAGTACCATTCCTCGCGCTTTCTAAATGATAACCTAGTGTACTTGGAACGCTTGGTAACTAGATAGGTGAGGATTGGGTCGGAACGTGGATCCTATGATGCTAGAGATAGAGATGAACCCGATGGGGGATTGATGACATAGAAAGTAATGTTATTGTTAAAGAACAAACGAGTGGCATCCAAACATTGAATGATAACGAGTGGCATTAATGTAGTGTAAATAACACTAGAGGTCGGTGGATCCAGGGATAGGTGGATCCCTTAGAAAATGCCTTGTGGATAAAGAACTTAGTAAACCTAAGTACCCTCACATGGAGAGGTTGTTGATGAGTTATTGAGACATTGACTCTAGTTGTAGAGCATCCTCACTTGGAGAGGATTCGATTGGGTATTGACTCTAGTTGTAGAGTGTCCTCACTTGGAGAGGATAGATCTAGCTCATAGTCTGCGTTTAGGATGGTATAGCCATCCAATCCCCACATGGAGGGGATTGTCGTCGAGTACTCCGGAGTGTCGCGCGACTAGGACCACTTGGAGGTCCGGACAACATGGAGGTCCGCAGACGGTCCCGGAGTTGGGTGCACTTGGAGCCCCCTCCCCATTTTGGGATTGAAAGGTGAGTCATGGGCGAGCCCTAGGGCCTCGCCACAGATTGGGTAAATGAAAAATGTTAAAGGTTTATAAATGTCAGTGAACATTACTATTCGAACATGGATCGAATTTGTTAGCATAGTAGCAAACCTTTATTATATGATGCATGCATTCATATTCATGATTATGGGCATAGTAGCATAGTTTTTCCTACTATCGCATTTACAGTTTTCAGATACATATCTATCTATCTATCCGTTGTTACTTGTGCCCACTTGGACCTAGTGGGGAGATCGGCAGAGTCGGCGGCCGAGCCCACTGGGAACTATGGAAGATAGTTCTCACCCCACTCTATTTCCAGTGGTAGGTTCAGGGCTGCAGAGAGAGGACCGCGGCAAGGGCGTCGCGCCCGACCAGTGAGACCGTGGTAGTATAGTAGCTTTCCTTTTTGCATTAGTCACCTATGTATAGAGAGAGATGCATTGTAGGTGAGGATTTGGAGAGCTATGTATTTTGGATGAAAAATGATGTAATGAATGTAACTATTGTAATAGTTAGTAAAGTACTCTCTTTATTTCACTCGTATATCTTGTGGACTTCTTGCTCTTCTTGTCGTCGGCACTGTTCGTGCCCGTGTTGAATGTGTTGTTTTAGAATTTAAAGTCCTGGGTAATTCTTGTACACATTCTTGTGGTTGAGCCTTGGGCGGGCAGGGGAGGTGCTGTCCGTTCGGCGGTCTGTCGCCGCGGCCGAATCGCGCCAAACTGGTAGTGGTTTCGGGGCAGGGCGTGACACATCATATCAAGCAGCTTATAGACCGGTTGTCGTTAATGTCGGTCAACAGCCAGAAGTAGCTTGGGGGTTATCTCCGCCTCCACCAGTAGCAGCGTATCAGCCCCAAAATGTAGGGGCTAGGGGGCAGGCTCCAATGGCACAAGGGGTTAATCCCTTGGTACAAAATCTCGGTGTACCACAACCACCGAACTCAGCACCAGCGCAAGTCCCTTTACAGGAGATTAATAAGGAGATTTATGCGCAGATAGAGGAAGCCATCCGGAATACCTCCGGAGTAGGCGCAAGGCCGGCAATGCGGCCCGTATTCAGATCACCATTTCCTGCAAATATAGATGCAGAACACCCATATCCGGCAAATTGGAAGATGCCGAAGTTTGACAAGTTTTACGGCGACGAGACCGAAAATACGGTCAAGCACGTCGCGCGGTTTACAGCTCAATGCTGTGAGGCTGCTGCAGATCCGTTTTTAAAGTTGAGGTTATTTAATACCTCATTAATCAAGACGGCTTTCACTTGGTACACAAGTTTACCAGCTAATTCCGTCCGAGACTGGAACGAATTAGAGAGTAAATTCCATGAACAGTTTTATAGAATAGAGCCAAAATTATCAGTTGCGGATTTTGCTCAATTCAGACAAAGAACAGGAGAATCGTTGATGAATATTTGAACCGATTCAAAACAGCTCGAAGCCGTTGTTTCATAAGAATGCCGGAATCGGAATTTGCTAAAATGGCATTCAACGGCATGCATTTTAAAATTAAAGATCATTTTGAGGATAAATTCTTTCCAAATCTTTTTGATTTGGGACTTCGAGTTGCTCAATACGAGCAGTTTCGAAAAGGGAATAATGAGGATCGGCCTGGATGGAGCCGAAATAAAGACTGGAACAAAGGGAAGGAGAAAAATATTTCCTTCTTTGAAGGGTCTTCGGCTCATGAAGAACCGAATTCATCGGAAGAGGCAAAAGATTTGGCTGATGATGCCGAAATATGTGCTGCCGAGATGGTGAGAAATAGTCAACCGTAAAAATGTGCTTTGTTAAAGCCCGCCAGATCAAGCGAGGCTAAGGCACATGTGTCTGCATTTAACTATTCGTTCGATATATCAAAGACCGATCTTATTTTTGATAGGTTGCTAAGGGATGGACGAATTAAACTACAGGAGGACCAAACTATGCCCCCTGTGGAAGAATTAAAACGTAGAAGATATTGCAAGTGGCACCACTCGTGGAGCCATAAAACTAGCGAATGCACTGCCTTCAAGAGGCAGATACAAAAAGAAATTAATGAAGGTCGGCTTATTTTTGCCGACCAAGAAAGTAAAAATATGGAAATTGATAAGAACCCTTTTCCACCACAGGTTAACGTGGTGAACATGAGGGGAAAAGGAAAGGCTACCGCCAACAGGCGAATTCAAGAAGAAATAGAAGAGGGTTGGCTCATTTTAGCCGACCAGCAAGTTAAAAGTAAAGAAGTTGATAAAAATATGCTTTCTTTACAGGACAAAGCGATGGACGCTAGAGGAAAGGCGATTGCGGCCAGAATGACCATGGATGACATCGCCCATGCGAAAAGAAATCTTCGGTTTTGCATAAGGTGCAAAGCCGAAATGACAAAAAAAGATTGGGAAGCCATAATCAACGATAAGAAGAGAAGCAACGAGTGGAATGAATTGATGGCATTCCCTGAGGAGTGGGAGCATATCCCGAAAGGAGATGATCAAGAAGAGGACGGCTCAGACGAAGCCTCCAACGAGACTGAACCGGAAGTCGACTCGGTTCAACGCAAGCAAGACGTGTTGATGCAGAAAATTCTGCATGATTATTACAACAACAGACGTGGCGAGCGTCAAGGCCGATGGGGCTATCAGGATAGGCCATTCGGCTCTAAGCAAAGGTTCCCTGGATATCGGCCGCACTGGCAACATCAAGCCAGGCCGAGACCAGAACCCGAATTTGATGGACTGACCGAAGGAGACATTGAGTTCTTGGGTCGGAGACTAGTGAATGAGCTCGGCATTCAGCCTTGGCCGAGGCCTTGGGAGAGAAGAGAAATTTTGAAAAATCATTTGAGAACGGTAAAAGGACCGGCAAATGTGCCAGTGGATGAATGGCACAAAGTTGAAGTCAAACCATCGGCCAGGTGGCAGGGGCCGATGCTAACAAAAACCCAAAAACATCGGCAGCAGAGGATGCAAGTCGAGGCAAGACAACACTGTGAAGAAGCGAAAGGGATAAGGCTTAACGTATGGAGGCGTCCGAATGAGCAGTCACACCCCTTTCTCCCAATGCGAAATGACCACGAGGTAGGCGGCTCATTTGTCACGCCCCGAGACCCAGCGGAAGCCCGCCCGACGCGTGTCCAGACCCGCCATACGTCTAAAACATATAAGGCGTCTAAAACCAAAGCGATAAAAGAGACAATAAAAGAAAATAACTAGGAGTATCAGAGCAATATACAACATCTAGAAACTAAAGCAAAGTGAAGAGTAGCAGGCTAAAATCACTAATAAAACCATAAAGTAGGACAACCACAAATCCAATTACAAGAACTAAAAGAGTACATAGGTGGTCTCTATACATGGTAAACAAAATATCTCTCTCCCAAAACATAAAAGAGGGGAAACCACCTAAGAGTGAAAGTAAATCCTCGCTATCTAGCTAGCGATCCCCTTGCCGCGATCCCGTGCCTCCGCCGGTGCAGAGGGCTCTGAAAGAAAAACATGAAACAGAGGGCGTGAGAACTATTAAATAATAGTTCTCAGTGGGCAATTACTGACTTCAGTGAACTGCGCCACAAGGCCCAAAAGCTACAAAAAGAGGTCAGTGACTATAAAACAGTAAAGCAAAATGTAAGTAAAAGTGTAGCTTACTATAACATGAAGTCTCTACTTAGCATGATTGGCATAAGTAATAAAGCAATTATATCATGGATGTACCTGGATATGTATGACATGCATAAGCATAGAAATGCAACCAATCCGATGTCCTCAATGCAAAAATAGTAAAGATGTCATTGTTCACTATTCTAGTCCAAGTCCACGTGTCACTTTAATAGTTTTAAAGTTCATATGGCATATACTGTCACTATGTTCCAATCATATAAGACCCACCCGAAGGCTGTCTGGCCTGCGCCGTGCCTAATGGCCCCGTGGTAGTCAACATCCCCACTCTAGGAATGAGCCTCCCCCACGGCAATCCACTTCGGCGCCCAATCCCGCACGGGCGAGCATATGTCGCGATGGCTATCTCCGGAGTGCCGGCTTGTAGGGAGCGACCCTCACAAGCATGTGCGAATGAGCACAAATGGCAAGCAAGCAATGATCCGTCTCAAGTCTCAAGTCATCATGTCTAAAACATGGAATATATCGAATGTCCCCATGGCCTATCTCTATGTCGTCATGTCTCTAATATGGAATATAGCAGATATGTATTGGCCTATCAATATGTCTCTATGTTGCAATTTCATAGTTTACTAGTTTCAAGTGCCCCTTGATGACACTTTTGTTCTCTATGTCAAGCATGGCAACTATGTTCCAAGGTACATGTTCCAAGTCATATTCTTCCTAAGAGATATGTTCTCAACTTGCACAAACAAACACTTTATCGTATGCATGCTGCCTACACAATTAGCTCTACTATAAAGAGTACAATTTTCATGCTACATAGCACATGCATTTTAAGTGTTCTAAAATTTATATAAATTCTATTTAATATAGAGATGCATTCAAAAATACTTTACGACAAGTATTAAGAGCATAGGGGCCATTTTGCCCCATTTCCACAAAGCCAAACCCACCAAAATCGACTTCTTCGTTTAGCCGAACAAAGTGATCCACGAGCTTCCTAGTACCCTAGAAGCATCAAAAGTAGGATTACCCGAACGAAACGAAGAGCCAAAAGCTCAATCATTAACCATCTAGCAAAAAGGGTCAAAACTCACCTCTTGTGAAGAAATCCCTAAACAAGCTTCCAAGGAGAGCTAGAATCCTTCCAATCCCACCTAAAAGAAGATTCTAAACCCATCAATTGGGTTCCAAAGCCCTCAAAACGAAAATCCCCAAATTTAACCCTAAAACCTAAAATCTAGGGTTTCATCTAGCAAAATCCATCAAGACCCGAATCTAGAGGAGAGAACTAGTCACAAACCTCTTAGAAGCTTCTATCCAAGCTCAAGTCCACAAGGTACCAAGATCTTCCTTCTACAAAGCTCCAATCCCGAGCTCAAGGCTTCTCTCACGGAGGAAACCCAACAAAAAGCAAGAAAAGTAAGGAGGAGGAGATCAAAGCCTAGCCAAATCCCCTCAAAAATGGAAATCAAAACAAAGGGAGGAAGACTCACCTTGCTCTCCTCTAATCTAGGGCTCAAAAGAGCTCTTAAAGGGGCTGGGGTGGCATATATAGGTGTTGTAACAATTACAAACACCTCCCTGCCCGAACAGCAGCCTAGTCTGCACGGTGTACCGGTACACGGGATTGTGTACCGGTACACAGCCCACGAAAACCCAAACCCGAGCCTCGGGTTTGGCCAGAAGCTGTCTGTGTACCGGTACACGGCCCGCGTACCGGTACAGCCATCACCGCGTACCGGTATAGCCATCAGGCCCGTACCGGTACACTGCCTGCTGAAGGCTACCCGAGAGCTGACCAAAAATTCAACTTTTTGGATTTTGGTGCAAGGTTTTAAACCACAATTCTCGGGACTCGAACCATGGGTCGGATCACTGTCTACGACCCTCCACAACATGTGGAAACGCTCGGCACACAACCAACACTCAAACCTCGCAATTTGCAAAGGTCCAGTGTGTTACATCATCGCCTGTCCCTTGGATGAAGTCAAAGGTAGAACGGCCAACCGAGGCCGAGACGGAAGAAAAAATGACCAGGAGGGAGTTAGAAGATAAAATAGCCTCCCTTGAAACGATTATCAAGAGAGAACGATGGCCCCCCAAGGAAAGGGAGGTCCGTGTGGAAAGAGACTCTTCAGCCGAGACGGCCAAAGAATTAGAGGAGAAGAAACAAAAGATTAAAGGTAAATCGACTGATTAGTCACCAACCGAGGTGAATATGGTATATGCCCTGCCTCAATCCTTTAAGGCAGAGCTTGTCGAATAAAAAGAATTACAAAGCTTGTTGGGGAAGATCAATTATCTTCGACGGTTCATATCCAACTTGGCCGGAAGAGTAGGGGCTTTTACCCTACTACTTCGGCTAAAAAATAAAGAAAAGTTCGTTTGGACAGAGGAGCAGCAAGGGGCGTTTGAAAATATAAAAAGATATTTATCAAACCCTTCGATATTGGTGCCTCCAAAGCCAAATCAGCCGATGAAATTATACATATCGGCTGCAGAAGGAAATTTGGGACGCTTACTGGCCCAAGAAAATGAAGAAAAAGAAGAACAAGTCATTTATTATCTAAGCCGACGTCTTTTAGATACTGAGAAATGATATTCGGCCATTGAAAAATTATGTCTGGCTTTATACTATTCATGCACAAAATTGAGATACTATATTTTACCAACCGAAGTATCGATAATATGTAAAACCGATCTGATAAAATACATGTTATCTAAGCCAGTGCTATGGGGACGAATCGGAAAATGGGTGTTAGCATTATCCGAGTTCTCCCTTAATTATGTTCCTGCAAAAGCTGTCAAAGGCCAAGCTATAGCCGATTTTTTGGCCGATCATCCATGTGTCGAGATTGAGGAGCCGAAACAAAATTTTATCGATTGTCAACCTTGGGTACTTTATTTTGATGGTTCAAAAACAACCGAATCCGCAGGAGCAGGAATAGTTATACAATCCCCTGAGGGATACATTTGCCAATTCGCGTTTGAATTAGATTCCGGCTGTTCCAACAACCAAGCCGAATACGAAGCCTTGATAATCGGCCTTGAAATTTTGCAAGAATTGAAAGCAAAGTCAATCAAAGTCATCGGTGACTCGCGGCTCGTAATCAAACAAGTTAATGGAGAATACCGATATGAAAATCCGAATTTGCAAAATTATTTAAGGAAGACAGTAGAATTACTGTGCAATTTCGGAGAAGCTGAATTTGAACATCTGGGCAGACAGAAAAATGAAAAGGCAAATGAACTAGCCTAGTCGGCTTCAGGATATAGAGAGCCGAAGTCAGAATCAATAGTAATACAAAGAAGGCTGTTACCTTCGGTTCATATACGAGAACCGATCATAGCTCCCGTAAAGATAAAAAAGGATTGGAGAAAATCTTTAATCAAATATTTGGAAGATCCTAATAAAGGGGTCGACTATAATATTCGAAGGAGAGCTCTCGGCTATTGTCTGTTAGACGGACAACTTTACAAGAGAACAGCCGAAGAAATTATATTGAAGTGCTTAGGGCCCGAAGAAGCTTTACTGGTAATGAGAGAAACACATAAGGGAATATGTGGAACCCATTTAGCAGGAAAAAAGCTAAGATGGACGATTCGGCACTTAGGATATTATTGGCCGACTATGCATCAAGTTTGCATAGAATATGCTAAGGGTTGCCAGAATTGTCAATTTCATGGCTCAATACAGAGGGTACCTACCTCTGAGATGTATGCCATAATTAAACCATGGCCTTTTCGAGGTTGGGCTATAGATTTAATTGGAGAAATCCATCCGAATTTCTCGGCTGGTCATAAGTTTTTAATAGTGGCCATTGATTTCTTTACTAAGTTGGTGGAAGTAAAACCTGCTCGGTTTGGTTACTCAGAAAGAAATTATCGATTTTGTTGAAGATCATATAATTCATCGCTTTGGGATTCCCGAGACAATTACGACCGATCAAGGGACAATGTTCACGGATGGACAGTTTGTTCGGTTCATCGAATCTCGGAAGATAAGGTTACTCCATTCTTCTCCTTATTATGCTCAAGCGAATGGACAAGTAGAAGCAGCAAATAAAATAATTATTAATCTCATGAAACAGCATATCGGAAAGCACCCGAGGAAATAGAACGAAAAGCTTTTCGAAGTATTATGGGCATGTCGAACTTCAGTAAAAACGGCAACAGGGATGACGCCGTTCCAATTAGTATACGGCCATGAGGCCGTAATTCCAACCAAGATAACAGTTCCTTCTTTAAGAATAGAAAAGCAAAGAGAACTGTCGGCTGATGAATACAGTAATTTGATGAAAGAAAAAGTAGAAGAAATATGTGACACTCGGTTGATGGCTCTGGATAATATACAAACATATCAGAGCCGAGTGGGTAGCGCATACAATAAGAAAGTTAGATCTAAGGCATTTGCGGTCGGTGATTTGGTCCTTCGACTAGTTTTTCCAATCGGTCAAAAAGACCGAACGTATGGAAAATGGTCCCCAAATTGGAAAGGGCCATTTCAAGTCAGTCGAATTACAAAAGAAAATGCATATTACTTGAAAAACAGAGATGGGTCAGAAAGTGAAAAACCAATCAACGGAAAGTATTTAAAGAAGTATTATCTATCCATGTGGGAGAAAAAATAAGATCAAAATTAGAATATCACAAGCCGAATCAAGATAATAAATCTCTGAGTTGGTTCCATTCGGCTATAAGGTTGGCTTGACCAGCTTCGGGAGCTTTTCTTCGGCGCTTCATCAAGGGATGCACCTTGTAGAGTTGAGAAAACTCTTCTTGAATTTTCGTCCCTTCTGCTCTTTTAGACTTTAACTGGTTCTGCAATTGAAGTCTGCGCTCAGAGGTTTGGGCTAAAGTTGATTCGGCTGCTGCTAACTCTTCTTTAAGAGTTGAAATTTTCTGTTGTAGAGCCGATTCTTGATTGGCCAAAGCCTGATCTTCCTGATTCACTTCAGTAATAGGGGCTGCTACCTCAGGAATAATGTTCTTATAGTGATCAACTCGATGAAAATGTTGATCCGTAGTTAAAAGCTCGGCTCCTAAGCATTGTTGCCGAGATAAGAAAGAAGAAAGCTGAGACGACAGAGTCTCTACAAAACATTTGATACTAGGGGCGATATCTGATTGATCGGCCAGAGCAAGTAAAAGAGTATATAACCAATCAAATAATTCTAGATTTTGATTTAAACAAGGGAGACTTTTACTATATATTTTAAGACACTCATCAAATTTGCATTGAGTGTCTAATGATGCGATAGTGGTCGAAGAATCATCTCCCTCATTGGAACTAGAACTCGAAACCAGTAGAGAATGAAGAGTGGCAGATAGAGGATCCTCAAGAGCAGAAGGAAGAGCCTCATAAGTCGGATGAGGAGGTATGGTGCTTGTTTCTTCAGAACCTTGCTCGAAAGGTACATTTGCTTTTTCATCCCCTGTAATTGGTATTGGGGTAGAAAGAGGTGATGTAGCTTCACTTGGTAATGGCGTCGTGCTCGCTTCAGCAACGGATTTTTTCTTTTTCTCTATACCTCGTTTCTTTTCAAGACGAGCTTCCCTGCGAAGCTGTCTGTCCATCTGCATCTTTGAAGAATGAGAAAAAATGACTCTTTCAGGAGAGGACTGTGAGTTAAAAGAGAATGATAAATAAATGAAGAAATAGAAAAAATTGGGTACAGACAAATAACTTGGCTTACCTCGATCTCAATCGGTTCGATCGGGATAGGGCTTTGTTCTGTAGCCGAAGTAGGTGCATTTGTTTCTTCTGATGGAACACCAGCCGGAGGCATATCTTCGGCTCTTATTTTCTGGGATTGAAGCCGAAGGTGTATCTTCGGCCCTGTCCTTTAAAATGTCAGCCGAATGAGCATTTGATTCTTCTGATGGAACACCAGCTGGAGGCATATCTTCGGCTCTTATTTCTGGGATTGAAGCCGAAGGTGTATCTTCGGCCCTGTCCTTTAAAATGTCAGCCGAAGGAGCATCTTCGGCTTGTCGAAATTGCCGTTTAGCAACTGATTTACGCCGTTTTGAAGACGGCGGAGGAGTAGTTTGTACAGTTTCAATTGGTCTTTTGTCTGACGCTGGGACCGATGAAGAAGTGGGAATTGACTGCAGATGAAAGTGAAAGAAACGTAAGTATTACAAACATCAAAATAGGAAGGATCAAGAGAAGAATAGGCGACATAACAGAGGAAGGAGGCGAAGATTCAGCAGCCTCTTTCGATTTCTCTTCTGATATAGATGGCTCAGCAGGGCTTTCCGATTGGGTTTTGCTTGGAAAGGGGACTACAAATGAAAAATAGATAAGCAGCAGTAACTATGAGCAGGAAGTCAACCTTAAATGAGATAACATACCGAGTGGGTGACGAGTCTTGCGGTGTGCATGCGAAACAATGGGAGGAAAGGTGTTCTTGAGAAAGATATCTGTCACGCCCCGGATTACACGTTCCCCGGGCACGCCGACAAATCCGCCGTATACAAAGAAATTTTTCCTGTATACGAAGCGACAGCTCTACCTGTAAACCATACAATACTACAAACAGTAGTATAGAGCTGCTAGAGTAAACAGAAGCTAAACAAACGGAGTTCCATATATATAGTCTAATACCAAAAATACAGAGCTACTCGCACTGGCGAGTTAAGTATACTATGTACATAAACTCAAAACAAAACATCTACTTGCAGTAGGGGTACCTCTAGCTCGGCACGTCTGGTAGGGCTCTAACTCGTGACGCGCTTGCCTCTATCCTGATCTGCGACAGCAGCAGCCGACGACGGGGGCTCTGCAAAAACATGGGGTAATAATAGGGTGTGAGAACTACTGTAAAAACAGGTAGTCCTCAGTGGGTGCCGCTGTCACGCCCCGGGACCGATACCAATTTGGGCCGGCCCGAGCATGTCAAACAGACGCCGAACGGACAGAGTCTCCCCTGTCCGCTCAAGGCTCATCACATGTACATTTTCAAACATGAAGTGCACTAGCGGAAACATACAAATACGGCTTACACGAGGGTAAGCAATAGCCACGAGTGAAAGAAAGGAAAACTAGCATTCATTTTGAACTATGATTCAATTTAGATCATATACATGAAGTCCCACTTGTACATTTTCAAATTTCTTACATTTCATTCCATCATCAAAATACACATTACATTCTTTTCTTCACATCATTTATCATCAAGTACAAAAGTTGATCATAGGGTACTTTACTACAAAATGTGAATCCAACTCTGGTGGCCTCTGACTAAGGCGCGATACCTTTACCTCGGTCGCTCGCCGGCTCGCTCGATCCCGGCTCTGTGGAAAAAGGGGGGGTGAGAACTACAACAAAGTTTCCAGTGGGTTCGGCCTCAATATCACCGACTTTCCCACTAGGACTAACTCAGGCATAATAGAAAGAATAAGTTGCATATAGTAACCAATCTATACATGATGCTAATATGCCTGAACAATAAAGCAAGGAGTATGCTCAACATTAAACATATGCAGATTATGCAAGTTCTTTCATTCTTTGTCTTTACTCTTTATTCTTTATTCTTTGTTCTTTGCTCTTTGTTCTTTAATCTCAAGGCTAATCCGGGGGTTTCGCCACATTAACTTGCTTCACATTAAGTCCATCATCGCAGGAACTCACCCGCTAGGACCGTCCTTCGGGTTTACTCCAACCCGTGATGCATAACTCCGAAGCGCATTGCCCGAGGGGGAGCGACCGCCCTCGAGCACGGAACTCATAGCAAGTATGATCGAATCCTTAACTCAAAGGATTTTATGTTCAATCTTGACTTTACACTAACTCTAGTGTTCTTTACGTCACTTTATGTTGCCACTCTAGCGATCATTGTTCTTTACATTTCCTTACTTTTGCTAACTCTAGCAATCATGTTCTTTACATGTCTTTACTTTTGGCTATCTCTAGCATTCGTGTTCTTTACACCCCACTTGTTTGCACTTTAGTCATTAGCATTATTCTTTACATCACATTGATTCTTTGCCTCACACTAGCTCTAGTGTCACTTTACTTTGCACTATCAAATGCCACTCGATCTATGTCATGTGTCACTCTGTTCCTTTGCCTCACTTTGGTTCTCACATTTCACCTCATGCACACATTTAGGGTTTTTGACATTTATAAGGTTCTCAACCATCACATTATGCAAGTTGTACTCACAATCATGCAACATCACATTATTATCATTACTTTACCCTAAAATGCATGCAACAACGTATAAACATATGCTTAATTGAATGACACATTAGGCATAGAGGGAAGTTCAACGAGTTTGAGAAGCGCCACCCACCTCGTAGGCTTTCAAAGGTGCTCCGACGATTTTCTTGGGATTTTTAGGCCTCTCGTTCTTTACCTGCGGCAAAACGAAGCCCTATTAGGCCATTTTGCCCATAACTTTACTTTGGCTTTTCGTTCTTTACATGCGGCAAATCCGAGCGCACCAACGCGTCAGAAATACCCCCAATTAGGTTTCTAGAGGGTCAATTTTACTTAGAAATCCCCATAAGCAAAAACCCCAATTTGGGTGCCCTAGCTCCATTACATGCATCAAACCTAGGGTTTGATCTCATTAAGGAGCAAAAGAAGCTTCATGGTACTATAAAAAGTCCATTCAAACCATTACTAGCTCAATCAAAACCCTAATTTGGGTTTCACCATGGGAGGGGTCAAGCTCACCTTCAAGCTTCACCCATTTCCACCATTTCATGGTTTTGATCTCAAAAGAAGCAAAAGGAAAGCTTCAAAGACTCAAAAGGCTTCATTAAAACCATCTCTAGGTCACATAGTTCCCATCTTAGGGTTTTAGCATGATTAGGGTTGAAGCTTACCTCAAAGCTTTCCCTTTCTTCAAGCTAGAGATGAAGGAGAGGGAGTTTCTTCACTCCTTCTTCTTCTTCTCCACTTTCTTCTTCTTCTTTTCCTTTCTTTTCTTTATCTTCTTCTTCTCCTTCTTGTCTTCTAGAGAGAGAAAGAGAGATGAGAGTGTGAGAGGGTGAGAAATGGGAGAAACTTCCTATTTACCTTCTTACATAGCTCAATGGGTTGCAAAATGCAAATAAACCCCTCAACTTTCATCTTATTCAACTGCCTGGACTGGGCAGATTTCGGGCTCGGTGACCGGTCTCCCCGACTAGGGACCGGTTTCCGAAGCTCTCCCCTGCGGCAGCCAGGGCTCCCGCGCGATGCATCCGGTCTCTCCTTGGGGGACCGGTCTCTCGGGGACCGGTCTCTCAGGCAGGGACCGGTTCCCGAGAGCTGGTTTCTCAGGACTTAGCCAAATTTTTGGCTGTCTCATTTCTCACGCGTTCGGGGACCGGTCTCTCCCACTAGGACCGGTCCCCGAGAGCTGAAAATCTGCAGTTTGCAGAATTTTGATTCTTAGCTCTCGAAAACCTCCCATAACTAACTTTTGATCATTTTAATACCTTCGGACTTTCCGAAGTGTACCATTCTCGCACTTTGGTCAATTTGACTAAAGTTCGATATTTATTCTCCAAATTTTCGGTATATTACAGCAGCCCTCAACAATATCGGTCCACCCACTAAGTCTACAGAAGGGAGCAAAGGTAGTAATAAATGTTGGAATAAAAATCTACAGCTACCATTTATTACACTATCATGTTCTATGCTGACCTACTGTAGCAATGTCAATCCTAACCCAATCTCTTTAGGAACTGTAAACATACCCGTCCCAGGGAGTGTGAACACACCCGCCCCGCCCAGTTGAGACTATCCAGCTACCTCCACACTAATCAGTCCATGGAGAGCAAGTCTAACTGGCATGCACGACACCAACGCAAAAGCACAACGCCCGCCTCCGGAGTGGCACTCGTGGGAGCTACCCAACCGAGTATGCAGCGTATCTCTGTCGATCTCAAATAGGCTCCAACTAGCCAAAGGCATGTAAACAGGGTCAAAATAGGTCTACAAACCAAACCAACGTGCCCTCGGCACAATCTGGAACCAAAACAAGAATCTGGATCCACCGCCAACCCTGACGGCACCCAACGACCCGAAACAGCCTAGACTCTGCTGAAAAATAAGCTCGGCATCCCAGCACGAGCGTAAATGCCTTCTAAACTACCCCAGGTATCCATCGCACTGATACTGCAACGATACAGTCAAACCACGGCTCCTAGAGCTAAATCTCGTAGTTTAAGCATATGACGGGTCAAAACGCAAGTTTTCTCCTAAGTCAATTTTTCAAGTCCAACATGTGTAAATGTCACTTATTTAGCATGCTTAAATTCAGGTTACAGCCACAGCTTATCACTGAATTTAATCTAATCACATTGTGGACCGAACAACAAAACATACATGTCGACTATACATCTACTCATTACTTAGGAGTAATCCGATGCAAACCCACCTCAAACGCGATTCCTCTGGCAGCAACACAGTCTCGGATCACAAGTAGCATAGCTGGAAACACCTCCAAACCAGCAACAATCCCCTCAAAACCTGGACATTACAATTGTCACGCCCCGGGTCCCAGCGGAAGCCCGCCCGGCACGTGTTCAGACCCGCCATATGTCTAAAACATATAAGGCGTCTAAATAAAAGCGATAAGTAGAGCAATAGAAAGGAGACATCTAGAAGTATCAGAGTATAAGTAAACTGGATGCTATGACGAAGAAGGTAAAACAGCTACAAATCCTCTAAATAAAACATGAAGTTATACAACCCAAAAGTCCCAAAAGAATAGAGTATAAGTACATCACGGGTGGTCTCTATACAGGGTACAAAGCTCTCTCTCTCCCAAACAAAACAAAAGGAAGAAAAGACCGCCTAAGAGCAAAGCCCGCCCCGCTATCGAACCTACGCGACTCCCTTGTCGCGATCCCGTGCCTCCGCCGGTGCCGAAGGCTCTGAAAAGTAAACCAGAAAACAGGGACGTGAGAACTATAAAATATAGTTCCCAGTGGGCAATTACTGTCTTTAGTATCACGCTCCACTAGGCCCAAAGTCAAGAAAGGGGGGTAAGTACGGAAACATGTAATAAGCAATAAGTGCAATATAAAAGAACTACGAACAATAAGTAAACATGTATGTTTCATTACAATTCTACTACATAGTATGATATGTAAAAGTAGGAATGCTACTCTATCAGGAACATGAATAAGTCCAATATATGCTATGTCCGTCAGGAAGCAAGTAAAAAAAATGTCACCATTTACTAAGTTGTCCAATTCACTTTTTCTATTGATTATCATGTTTCCAAAACTCATAGGTCCTACCCGTGGGTAGTCCGGCTTGTGCCGTGCCTAATGGCCCCGTGGTAGTCAACATCCCCACTCTAGGAATGAGCCTCCCCCACGGCAATCTACTTCGGTGCCCAATCCCGCACGGGCGAGCATATGTCGCAGTGGCTATCTCCGGACTTGTAGGGAACGGCCCTCACAAGCATGTGCGAATGAGCACAAATGGCATGCAAGCAAAAGAACCGGTCTCAAGTCTCAATTCATCATGTCCTCATATCTAGAATATGAAAAGTGGCAAGTAACACCATGGCCCATCGCTATGTCGTCGTGTCTAAAACACGGAATAATAGCCGAGGTCACATGGCCTACACTATGTCTCTATGTTGCAGTTTCACTGTTTACTAATTTGAGTGCCCCTTTATGACACTTTTGTTCAATATGTCCAAGAGTGATGTCCAAGTTCCCAAATATACAATTCTAGCTCATTTCATCGTAAGAGATGTATTACTATCTCACCAAGAGGGAGTACTACTCATATGCATGCATACAACACATATAGGCTCTACTATATAGAGTGGAATTTCTTTTACACATAAGGCATGCATTTTAGGTAATCAAAAATTCACATAAACTCTATCTAGCATAAATATGTAAGGATTTCAAAGAAACGATAACCATAACCCCATAGGAGGCATTTTCCTCCCGTTACTAGAAGACAAACCCACCGTTAGGTCCTAGGCTCTTCGTTTCGCCGAACGAAGTTGCCCACAACTCTCCTAGCACCCTAAAGGTGTAAGAAGAAGAGTTAAACAACTAAACAAACCATCTCAAAACTCAAACATTAACCTTTACAAAAAAAGGGCAAAACTCACCTTGTATGGTGAAATCCTCTCTTGATCTCCCAAAGAGAGTGAAAATCCTTCTAATCCAACCTAAACGAAGGTTCTAATCCCATCAATTGAGATCATAAAGGCCTAAAACAAAAATCCCCAAAATAAGCCCTAAAACCCAAAATCTAGGGTTTCCCACACCAAACCCTCATGAAGCATGAATCAAATGAAATCAACAAGGTACTAATCTCACAAGAAGCTCCCAATCAAGGCTCTAAACCAGCTAGGGTGAAGATCCCTCCCCCACAAAGCTCCAAACACGAGCTCAAGCCTTCCACCATGAAGGAAAACCACCAAGAAGCAAAAGAGACCAAAGAGGAGGAGATCAAAACCCAATAAAATCCATCTAAAATGGAAGAAAACCAAGGAAGGAGGAGTTCTCACCTTTTCTCCTCAGCTCTGGGCTCAAAGGAGCCCTAGAGGGGGCTGGGTGGGGTTTTATAGGTGTTGCAACAATTGCAAAAACACCCCTCCACGAAAACAGCCCAACCTGCACTGCGTACCAGTACACGGGATTGTGTACCGGTACACACCCACGAAAAGCCAAACCCGAGCCTCGGGTTGGCGCGCAGACTGCCCGTGTACCGGTGCACGGCCCCGCGTACCGGTACAGCCATCAGCGTGTACCGGTACAGCCATCAACCCTGTACCGGTACGCAGCCCTGCTGGGACTACCCGAGAGCTGACCAAAAATCCGACTTCTCGGAGTTTGGTGCTAGGTTTTAAACCTCCAATCTCGGGGCTCGAACCATTGGTCGGAACACTATCCACGACCCTCCACGAAGTGTGAAAAAGTTCGGAACACAAACAAACACTTGAACCTTGCAATTTGCAAAAGTCTAGTGTGTTACAACAATTCACCCAAAATCCATTATAATTCATCAATTTCAGCCCTTAAGCTTAGGATTTATCCAATTCCAATATCAAAACACACCTAACAATCTCCAAATCAGGTGAAGATGGTCCCAATTCCAGTACTGGTTGATAGGGGATGTGACTCAACTCCACAAAGCCCCTGCTTCCAAAGTTCACCCCAAGAAAACTCAAAAACTTGCAATTCTGTCCATAGCAACAGCAGCAGAGGAAAACCTGAGTTCGACTGAGCTAACCTTCACCAAATTCTGCAAGTAAGGGCTTCATGGATTGCTCTAAAAGTCTAGAATCCAGCAAACCAAGTTTTGTCGAAATCCGACATCCTTACATCACGTACGAACCAAAACACTGGAGGTCGTCGCTGAAGAACTGCAGAATCAGCTCCTAGCAAGCTTAGAGTTGTGGATTTTGAAGCAATTTATGGAAATTCGAGGGTAGAAGATGAAATCCAAAGGTTCACTGTGAAGATGGAGTGAAAAGAGCTCACCAGGGTCACCCTCCATCTATTTGTAAGCTGTTGGAAGGATAAAATAAGCCCCAAGAGAAGTAGCTGTAATCTGGTGTCCCTGCAGAAACGGGCGTTTCTGGGCACCCGGAACCATGTTCTGGGCGACCGAAACATCCAGGCTGCACAAATCATCCTCCTCGGATTCTGCGCTCGTGGTGTGCTGCGCCCATAAATGGCTTCGGCGGGCCTCACCTACCACCCTGCCACGCATCGAAGCAAACGATATTCACGATGTAGGATTTCCGGACCCACTTCTGGGCACCCGGAACATAGGATCCGAATTGGCTCCAGTTTCAATTAAATTTAACACTCAGTTTTGGGCGACCTAAACCATGTTCTGGGCGCCCGAATCTGGCAAAACTCTAGTTTTGCTTATTTGAGTGCGCCGAGTCCAATTCTGCATCCAATTCGTGCAGAATTGATTCCGACTCAGTCCGACACTCTCCAGAGATGTCGACCAGTCACTAATACTGAAGCCAATCCTATCCAAAGCTCAGGAACACTACATCCTCCACCACTACAAAAAGTTTCGTCCGCGAAACTGAAAACATACCTCAATCCAGAGCCTCAAATAGGTAGGGGTAGGACTCCTTGATCGCCGTCTCCGGCTCCCAAGTCGCCTCCCGCTCCTCGTGATTACTCCACTGCACCTTTACAAAGGGTATGACCCGGTTGTGCAATTCCCTCGACTCACGAGCCAGAATCCGCACCGGTCGCTCCTCGTAACTCAGGTCCTCGCCAAGCTCAAGAGAAGTGAAGTCAATCATGTGGGAGGGGTCGAACATATATTTCCTCAAAGCCGAGACGTGGAAGACATCGTGAATGCAGGCTAGTCGTGGTGGTAGAGCAATCCTGTAAGCAACTGGCCCGACTCGCTCCAATACCTCGAAAGGGCCTACAAAACGTGGACTGAGCTTTCCACGTACTCCAAATCGGCGAATCCCTCTTGATGGCGAGACTTTAAGAAAAACATGATCTCCCACCTGGAACTCCAAGTCTCGTCTCCGGGTATCAGCATAGCTCCTCTGTCGACTCTGGGCTGCTAACATGTGCCGTCGCGGCTCCTTTACCTTTTCCTCAGCCTCAATCAGAATCTCAGGCCCAAGCGTTCTCCTCTCACCCATATCACTCCAAAACAAAAGGGATCGACATCTACGTCCATACAACACCTCAAACGGAGCCATCTGGATGCTCGCTTGATAGCTGTTGTTGTACGCAAACTCAACCTGTCACGCCCGGATATCAGCGGAAGCACATCCAGTTGCGTGCACAGACCTGCCGTATACACCACAACTCAAGTATACACAAGGCGTCTACAAATCATATAGTAAAAGCATATACTCTAACCAGGTAATCAGAGCACGACTTTAAGTTTAAACTTATACAATCCAAACCTTAATACAAGAAATAAGAAGAACGTACAATTAACAAAAACTTAATATACATCTCTATACTAAACTATATAAACTGTTGGAGGTGATCTAGTACAGGTCCAAAAAGGCTCTAGCTAGCCGCTGACCCCTCGCCAGGAACCCTAGCCTTTCCCGCTGTGGAAGGCTCTGTAAAAACAACAACAAAGAGGGCGTGAGGACTATTAAACAATAGTTCCTAGTGGGTAAGCCGCCGAGAGTGGCGAAGTACACCACTAGGTCAACTGTGGCATGAGTAGATAGTAATAAGTAAGCAAGTAAATGCGATCAGCAAGTAAGTGCAATAAGCCAGTAAATGCAATAAGCAAATGTAAAAGTAAACTACTCATGCTATTTACTCAACAATCAATAAATATCGTTAGACTGCAGGTATCAATTATCAGGATGAATTCTATCAATCATGTTCTTGACAGTTTAACCCAACATATACCAGATTGCAAGCAAGATAATTCATTATTACCGGAATTACAGATAATATCACGTGATTACTTTCTACATTAGCAAAAATGAAACATTCTTTATGTCGCTAACCAAACATGATGTCAACTTTCTAATCTGTTCATCAATAAGTTCACTTAACCCACGACATATAGTAACTTTACTACTCTGTCCAGCTAAGGTTAAAGTACTGGACATAACCCAATTTCCAACGGATTTACACAAGGTAAGTTCAAGCCGTGCCGCGCCTAATGGCCCCGTGGTAGTAAACATCCCCACTCTAGGGATGAGCCTCCCCCACGGCATTCCATTTCGGCGCTCACTTCGTACATTTGCGAGCATCTGTCGCTAAGCTGTTCGGCAGTGCTGGCTTGGGGGGAAGCGACCCGGCAAGCGTGTGCAAACGCGCACAATGGCATGCAAGCCGTAGCCCACAGTACCAGTCTCACAACAACATCATGTCCCTGACATGGGATCTCAACTCAAGCCACTCCGGAACGCGGGGCTTGGGGGGCGCGACCCCCGCAAGCATGTACGAAAGAGCATAATGGCATGCTAGCTATAGTCCAGGGTACAAATATCTCAACAGCATCATGTCTCTGACATGGAATCTCAACTCGACCCAAGGTCGGCACTGTAGTACCCAATCATAAGTCACTATCAACAACTTGTTGACAAGATTCTACCAGTCGTTAATATAACTTAACAAGTTAAAGCTTTACATCACACTAGTGATTCTATCAGGCTATACCTGGTCAGTCACTCACAATCTCTCACTACTCCTTATACATAAGGAAAGTGGTTTACTAAGGTTCTGTTCATAAACTCATGGCACATATCCTGTAGTCCAATATAAATCTCTACTTGACTATACAAGTATATTATCATATCCAAATCTAGTTATTACTAGATTATCTTCAGTTGAATAATCATTCAAATTATGCCATCATATGAAATTATAGTTACTTACTAGAACATATACCATAATACAAGTCTATCATGTGAAAGTAAAAACTAACAGGGTAATGCAAGCAAATAAAACACTCTTCACATGATCTCTATGCCATTCATTCTACAATTAGATTTGCATATGCCAAACAAAGGCCTTTACCTGATCTTTCAAAGTATAGCAACTATACTTGCTATATAACATTGCATAGCTCAATCCTAAATACATCAATCTCTTTGTAGTTCAACAGAACTAATTAGTCCATTCACGAACTTATCATTACATCCTCTTGGACAGCATCAGGCTAAAATTGCATATGCAAGCTACTAGTATCATGAACACGTAGTACTTTAACATGTAACCATGTACAGTGAACAAATCCTGAACCTTTCATTATTGTTTAAAGATGCTATCATATCCAATATGATCTACACATTAATGCACGTCTCAATGCCTTGAACTATACATATATTCACATGAACATGGAATAACTTCAACTCAGATGTCAAAGGAAACATAGAGGGAATTCACCCATTTCGAGAAGGTCAGACCCACCTATCCCTAAGTTCAATCCAGTCACAAGAAATCCCGAAACTCAACTCAACGGTGCCCCACTCTGCTGAAACCGAAACACGAAAAGCGTATCAAAACTACGACCGAAATGTCCAATTTCGGCACAAATTGCACTTAGTACAAAATAATAGTTTGAATCCCTGTTTTGGGCTAGTTTAGTACCTCAAGTTAAGCCTCTAATTGCCCTCACATATCAGCCAAAGATAATCTGAAAGTCAATCGCAGCCTCGCTGTGAACATTC
Organism: Ananas comosus; assembly: GCF_001540865.1. Lineage (NCBI taxonomy): Eukaryota > Viridiplantae > Streptophyta > Magnoliopsida > Poales > Bromeliaceae > Ananas > Ananas comosus. Next base: position 4,848,033 of record NC_033631.1, on the reverse strand, counting down.
ATCAAAACGACATCAAAATACTCGTATACTAGGTAGTATTATCAGAATCTTACTTAATCCAATTTCTAATTGAAATTTCAACTTACCCCAGGTTGAAACACCCTCTAAACCAGTCCCCAAGGTCACAAATTCAGCTCAAATTAATTTGGAAACCTGCTGTGAGCAAACATCCCAAAATCGCATCATGACTTCGCTAATATCATCGTTTTCATCATCGAAATAGAGAAAAACTCATTAATTACCTCGAAGGCTTTAACTCTGACTTTGGGGTGAAGAATTACAGCAAAACCACTCCTCAATTGGTGCTTTAAACCATCTCAAACCAGCTGGTAGCAAGAATCGAGAACCAACATCAAAAACTATCACTAATCTCAAACTAGAGAGAGAAACCAGCTTGTTTACCTCACTAGACTTCAATTCAGCTTCCCTGAGACTTGGAGCTGCGAAAATACCTCCCATGCGAGTCCTCTCCATCCACTCATAGCTGCTCCAAAGTACACAAACCAGCTAGCGCGACAAACGGCGAGAAATAGACGTAAATCGACGATTTCTACTCGAAGAGAGAGAAACCCTAGAGAGAGAAAGAGGGAGGAGCTTCAACCCTGGTTCAGAAGCTCAGGGGTGATGTCTATCCACTGGGAGGGTCGAGCTGGGAGGTTTAGGGGATAAGCTCAAAGCAAAAGACCAAAATATCCTCAAAGCCACGCAGCAGCTGCTGCTGCTGCTGCTTGCTGTACCGGTACAGGGTGATGTCTGTACCGGTACACAATGCAGAAATGCTGAATTTCGCCATTCAATGCACTTTCTTGCTTTTAACTTTCCAATCACCCTCTAACTTATCCAAAAACTTGTCCAAACCCTTTAGAATATGTAGGGTGGTTTCATTTACCATTTCCCACATTCGAACTTCATAATTGACCAATTTCAGAGCATTGTAATAGAATAATGCAATTTCAATGCACTTTTCCATTTCCAGTTATCTGCTTGCTCCAGTAATTTGCTGAAGCCTCTCAAGAATCCTACAAAAGTTGTAGAAGAGTTCCAATCACTATTCCAACCCTCAGATTCACAGTTTGCCGAAATTCAGTGTATTAAATTCACCCCTCCTAAAGAGAGGTTTCGTCCGCGAAACTAGAACTGAATCCTCGTTCAATATCATGTAAAAAGGATGGCAAACCCATTCCATCGTTGTTTATGAGTTCATGTCACTTCTTGCTATTGCAATAAGGATGGCAAACCCTTATTGCAATTGAACTGAATCCTCGTTCAATATCATGTAAAAAGGATGGCAAACCCATTCCATCGTTGTTTATGAGTTCATGTCACTTCTTGCTATTGCAATAAGAAAAAAAACTCTTCTTTCATCCATGGAATCCATAATTTTAATGAATGAAGTTCTATTTCAATTTTTCGAATGATTCGAGGATAAAATCCAACCCTTCTCATCATGCTCATCTGCAGGGGTCTAATCATTCATTCGAGAAGAAGAATTTCAAGAGTTCCCTTTTCAATAGCAAATTGAAATTGATTATCCATCAATCCATTAAAGGTGGATTCCTGATTAACTATTCAGCATTATATCCTAACACCTTAATATCATATTTCTTTCTGCCACTAGGCGAGAATCCCAATTCATATTAATGGATGCTGCTCCACGTCAATACTTACGTTCAGACAAATTCCATTAATGCTGTCTCTACAGTTTTACTGCTTTCCTTTACACCAATCATAAAGTAAATCATGACCATTTCATCACTGGAAAATTTTCCTCACATATCTAAATTCGGTTTCCATTCAATTCTAAGCAAGCTCAAGTTGGAGCTTTACTTCTGCCAAAATCACTTGTGACATTACTACTTGATTCCGTAAGTAGATCAATTTAGGTAAACTTCTTTGATACCGTTCTGAGAGTGTGAGGCTCAAAGTATTTATTGTCCCAAATCCAATTTAGGCAATAGAGGGGAATCAATTTATACTTCACCCATAAGTTCTCTATTGCTGTTACTCTACATATTTTTTTCCATAAATAGGGAAGAAATCTAAACAAAACCTTTCGTTAACCCACAATTAGAGCATCATCATTTGCTTTCGAACTGTATGAGATTTATCCTGATATAACTATCAGTCAAGATATTCATTCCCAAAGACTAGCCTCATGCAGTTTGTTCCCTGAAGCTTAGTTCCAATTATACATAACTAGAATCAGAAGAGAAAGAAACAAGTAGCTGGGTAATCTCTTTCTCAATATTCCAAGATGCTTAGTCCCATTAGGAGAGTCTCATCTCAATCCTTTTTAATTCATCTTCCTGATCAATCATTATCTTCCTTGCAGAGTTCGCAGGAAAAACAACTGAACAAATTCTTCATAACCTTTTCTATCACAGAAGACTATAACTTCCTTAGATGCTACTCAATCTATATCATGCACCAATACTAGAAGCTGATTAAAAGATTCACAGGTCTCAACTTAATCCAACTACTTAATCGTGTTTCCCATTGAAATCACGATATTCGACACATAGTCGAATAACTCATCTAATCTCACCACGAGTGAAACTACTTTACCAAAATGAAGCACTAGGCATAAAACATTCTCTATTCGTCAAGTTCACAATTTGTGACTTGTTCAGAAATACCACAACCACTACTCAAGAATTACCCTTCACTTCGAGGGTTCTTACAATATGAAATTATCAACCAACTAGGCTCCACCCAGCGAGGTTAAACCCTTCAAGATGCAATGTATAATGTTCAGAGTTCTAAGGCGAATCAATTTAGTTCGCACAAACCATAGTACAAAGTATCTCAGAACTAAGTTTCAATCAAAACCATTCTATTAAATCAATCCTACATACATTAAGGAAGGAAATAATACTATTCGATCCGGCCAACAGCCGATCAGAGATGCAACTAAAGCAATCATTATAATCATGGTCGAATTATAGAAACATTACACAATGTACTTCCTGCAGTAAGCATTCCCACCGCCATATCTAACTTTATGATTCCGTCGGCGTACCTCCACTAGGTACTTTTTGCAACAAGGTTGGTGCAGATAACTTAGTCAACATGTTAGTCCTTGGGCACTCAGAGCGAAAATGGCCCTCCTGACAACATACAAAACACTTTCCTTTCCGCTGAGGACACTTTGGAGGAACATGCAAACCTCCACAAATTACACATGGCCGTGGTGATCGACCACTCGATCTTCTTTGTTTAGAAAAAGAACCACGTTTCCAAGGTTGATTCTTCTTTAGTTTCCTTGATGATTCTCCAACCTGTAACTGATCACCCTTGGTAGCCTCTTTTGCTGTTTCAGTGCATTCCACACCTTTTCTTATGGTCAATGTACGATCCGAAACCTCGTGGAATTTCTTGAGATCAGCCGTCTGTTGAATCAACAAGTTCTCCAACCGTCTGATTCCTTCATCTTGTCGGCGCAAAGCCTCAGCTTGAAGTAGCGTCACATTCGCTTGTCGCTCCACCACTCCGACTAGAGTAGCCAGGTGCTCTTTTAATTCCCGAACCTCACTAAATTCAGCAGGTGCATGTCTTTCTGGGTCGGATGTCTCAGTCGCCGTAGGGTGCATCTTTGACATTGCAAGCTGCAACAAACAAAATAGGCACAGGTTAAAACAACCCATGCTATCGTAGCCCCACTCAAAATTATAAGATCCCAATCATGCGAAAGTAATGAAATAACCACCCACTATTCCCCAATATCACGTTGTCGGCCGACAACGCGATCTTAGAAGGACATAGAGGTTATATATTTCAATCGAACTCCAACAATTTTGGAGTTATCAGTATGACCCAATCATAATACTTTCGCTCAACATAGTCGCAAAAGACCCCGTCTCTCACGCTCCTAATCCTGATCGTTCAACTGGCCTAAGGTTTACTAGGTCCACAAAGACTCAACCCTAGGCTCTGATACCACTATAATCTGTCACGCTCGGATATCAGCGGAAGCACATCCGGTCGCGTGCACAGACCCGCCGTATACACCACAACTTAAGTATACAAAAGGCATCTACAAATCATATAGTAAAAGCATATAACTCTAACCAGGTAATCAGAGCACGACTTTAAGTTTAAACTTGTACAATCCAAACCTTAATACAAGAAATAAGAAGAACGTACAATTAACAAAAAATTAATATACATCTTTGTACTAAACTATATAAACTGTTGGAGGTGATCTAGTACACGTCCAAAAAGGCTCTAGCTAGCCGCTGACCCCTCGCCAGGAACCCTAGCCTTTCCCGCTGTGGAAGGCTCTGTAAAAACAACAACAAATAGGGCGTGAGAACTATTAAACAATAGTTCCCAGTGGGTAAGCCGCCGAGAGTGGCGAAGTACCCCACTAGGTCAACTGTGGCATGAGTAGATAGTAATAAGTAAGCAAGTAAATGCGATAAGCAAGTAAGTGCAATAAGCCAGTAAATGCAATAAGCAAATGTAAAAGTAAACTACTCATGCTATTTACTCAACAATCAATAAATATCGTTAGACTGCAGGTATCAATTATCAGGATGAATTCTATCAATCATGTTCTTGACAGTTTAACCCAACATATACCAGATTGCAAGCAAGATAATTCATTATTACCGGAATTACAGATAATATCATGTGATTTCTTTCTACATTAGCAAGAATGAAACATTCTTTATGTCGCTAACCAAACATGATGTCAACTTTCTAGTCTGTTCATCAATAAGTTCACTTAACCCACGACATATAGTAACTTTACTACTCTGTCCAGCTAAGGTTAAAGTACTTGACATAACCCAATTTCCAACGGATTTACACAAGGTAAGTTCAAGCCGTGCCGCGCCTAATGGCCCCGTGGTAGTCAACATCCCCACTCTAGGGATGAGCCTCCCCCACGGCATTCCATTTCGGCGCTCACTTCGTACATTTGCGAGCATCTGTCGCTAAGCTGTTCGGGAGTGCTGGCTTGGAGGAAGCGACCCCGCAACGGTGTGCAACACGCGCACATGGCATTGGCAAGCCGTAGTCGCAGCGAGGACGACAGGTCTCACGAACAACGTCAGATGTCCCTCTGGACATGGGATCGGTCAAAACTCAAGCCAGACTCCGGGAACGTGGGGCTTTGGGGTGTGCGAACCCCGCGCAAGGCAGTGTACGAAAAAGCAAAGCACTAGCTATAGGTCGCATGGCGTACAAATATCTCAACAGGCAGATGCATGTCGCTTGACATGGAATCTGCAACTCGACCCAAGCGCCGGCAATATAGCGTACCCAGACAGTAGTTCACTATCAACAAGCTTGTTGAGACAATTCTACGAGCTCGTTAATATAGACTTAAATTAGTTAAGCTTTACAATCACACTAGTGATTCGTATCAGGCTATACTGTCAGTCACCTCACAATCTCTCACTACTCCTGTCACATAAGGAAAAGTGCTTCACTAAGGTTCGTCATAGACTCAATTGGCAACATATCCTGTAAGTCAAGTATAAATCCCTCTACTTGAGCTAAACAAGTATGTTATCATATCCAAATCTAGTTATTTTATAGATTAAGTCGTTAGAAAGATGAAGGTAAAAAATGAATAATCATTCATATGCCATCTATATGAATTCTAGTTACTTACTAGAAACAATAACCATAATACAATCTATCATGTGAAATGCTAGAAATAACAGGTAATGCGACAAGTAAAAAAAGCGATAAAACACCTCTCACATGAATCTCTATATGCATTCAATTCTATCAATTAGAAATCATATGCAAACAAAGGCCTTTACCTTGTCTATCAGAGTATAGCATTTATACTTGCTATATCAACATTGCAAGCTCAATCCTAAATACATCACTCTTCTTTGTTGCTTCAGTCAAACAGAACAATTAGTCTTCACTGATACCTTCTTTATAGTCCTCTTGATTAACATCGAAGCAAATTGCATTATACAAGCCTACTAGTTCATGAAAACAGTAGTACTTTAACAGTAAACCATGTAGACGTGAAAAGTCATTGAATCTTCATTACTGTTTAAAAGATGCTATCGCTAATCCGATATGCGTTCCCTTACCCATCAATGCATGTCCGGCAATCCTTGAACTTACATAATTCACATGAATATGAAATACTTCAACTCAGATATCAAGATGGAGACATAGAGGAAAGAATCACCCATTTCGGTAAAGCGGTCAGACCCACCTATGCACCGAACCCAATCCACAATAGAATCTCGAAACTTCGCTCAGCGGAGCCCAACAACTCTGCTGAAAACGGAAACACGGAAGGCGCAAATCAACTAGACCGAAATGGTCCAATTGCGGCACACATTGTACTTAGTACAAAGTAATAGCTTAAAATTCCTGTTTTGGCTAGTTTAGTACCTCAAGTTAAGCCTCTAATTGCTCTCACAATCAGCCAAATATAGAACTGAAAAGTCAATCGCAGCCTCGCTGTGACATTCATCAAAACGACATCAAAACTCGTATACTAGGTAGTATTATCGGAATCTTACTTAATCCAATTTCTAATTGAAATTTCAACTTACCCCAGGTTGAAACACCCTCTAAACCAGTCCCAGCACAAATTCAGCTCAACTTAATTTGAAACCGGCTGTGAGCAAACATTCCAAAATCGCATCATGACTTCGCTAATATCATCGTTTTCATCATTCGAAATAGCAGAAAAAACTCATTAATTACCGTCGAGGCTTTAACTCTGACTTTGGGCTGAAGAATTACAGCAAAACCACTCCTCAATTGTGCTTTAAACCATCTCAAACCAGCTGGTAGCAAGAATCGAGAACCAACATCAAAACTATTCACTAATCTCAAACTAGAGAGAGAGAAACCAACTTGTTTACCTCAACAGACTTCAATTCAGCTTCCCTGAGACTTGGACTGCGAAAATACCTCCCATGCGAGTCCTCTCCATCCCACTCGTAGCTGCTCCAAAGTCACAAACCACAGCTAGCCGACAAGAACGGCGAGAAATAGACGCAATTCGACGATTTCTACTCGAAGAGAAGAGAAACCCTAGAGAGAGAAAGAGGGAGGCAGCTTCAACCCTGGTCTCAGAAGCTCAGGGGCTGAGTCTTATCCCACTGGAGGGTCGAGCTGGGAGCTTTAGGGATAAGCTCAAAGCAAAAGACCAAAATATCCTCAAACCGCAAGCTGCTGCTGCTGCTGCTTGCTTAGACCGCGTACAGTGGATGTCTAGTACCGTACACAATGCAGAAATGCTGATTTCGCCATTCAATGCCACTTCTTGCTTTTAACTTTCAATCACCCTCTAACTATCCAAAAACTTGTCCAAACCCTTTAGATATGTAGCGTGTTCATTTACCATTTCCACATTCGAAATTCGTAATTGACCAATTCAGAGCATTGCAATAGAATAATGCAATTTCAATGCACTTTTTCCATTCCCAGATCTGCTTGCTCCAGTTAATTTGCTGAAGCCTCTCAAGAATCCTACAAAAGTTGTAGAAGAGTTCCAATCACATATTCCAACCTCAGATTCACAGTTTGCGAAGTTCAGTTAGCTACCAGGAAAGTGAATCGTACATTTGACCCGTGAGCCTACAAGGTCCTTAGCTTATATTATATACCAGGTGGGCCAGCAGATGTGGCTAGCCTGAATCTTACGAACAATACAACATGGTTTTGGGTGGGCGTGTGGGGTATCGGTGGTCACCAGTTAATGCGATTATAATGTTTATGGTTAGTTGCAGTAGTAGATAGTTATATACTGATGAAAGTTGTAATTCCTTCCTAGCCATTATGCCCTACTACCCATTATACCTGTTGATTATGCCTAGTTATTGTTTTCTACTTAGTAGGGTCATTTTTCATTATTTCATTGCTGTTATTTACTAATGCTATAACCTTAACGATATCTGTTCATTTCTTGATCTATCTCTTTGTCTTGTCGATGTAGTACTCCGTCAACGTTCGTCGATTTGCGGGTACCGCACTGAAGGGGAGACGTGTTTAATGTCTCATCCTCACGTTTTTCCAGGTTTTGCGGACCGTGAGGATTGGACGGTCGTGAGGTATGATACGTAGATAGTTAGGCATTCAGATTTGTCATTGTTGAATTTACTAAATATTCGGCTGAATTGTTAATTTTTTTACTCGTAACTGTTAAATATAATGATGTATTTGAATCATGAGTTTTCATATGTCATTATGTTATTCTGTGTTATGGCGTTTGTGTATTGGTGGCGACTATGTTTGAGTTGCTATGCCGTGCATGTATAAGAGACTCCTGTCCGTTATACAGGGGATCCTTTTGTGGCGGGTCCTTTGTAGCGTCCGTGGGTATTCTTATAAAGGTATTTCGATAAAAAAAATTTACATATTTCCAGCTAGCCTTTCCTAAAAGAGATTTTTTAAATAGAACGCTCAGAGATGAATAGAAATAGAGGACAAAAACTAGTAACATTTCTAATTTTAGAATGCATAGCTAGAACATACAAATAAAATAATTGAAAATATATGAAAGCGCAACATGATAGCAAAATAGCCATCGCTTAGAGCATGTTACGAATACTCAATAGTGATAAAAACGTGATTATTGGAACAACCACCGGAAAGGGGATTATTGTGCAGCAGTTAAGAGACACACAAGGTGCGGATAGGAGAAACAGAACTATAAGGCAATAGACCATAGTGATGAGTATAGGAAACCTATCAAATAGTAAAAGTAGATGATTGCACATTACATTATCTTTTACAAACAATAAAAGATAATCAAAAGTGTCATACCTTCGGTTGAAGCCAGATAAACAGTTGCTAGGAAATATAATACCTATCAAACAGTAAAAGGTGAATGATTTTAGTGGACCTTTAAATTTATTTTTATGACAAATAGAAAAATTAAAAGAGAAGCAATACCTTCTAAGTTTGAAGAATTGAGGAGAGATATTGTGCTGGTTTTTTAAAGAGAGTTGCACACAGTTTATAAATGAATTTATCGTGCATGGGGTCTCGCTCGAGAAGCCACAAGAATAGCAGAGAGGTGATAGAAGATATAGAAAGTAGAGAGAGAGAGGATAATCGAGAGCAAGGAGGAAAAAGAATAGGAAGCTAAAAGTAGATTCAAGCATTAGAGGCAGGATAAGCCCTTAATGATGCCGTGAGCAACTATATCATTGGACAGTGCAAGAGAAAAGTGATGCAATTATCAATCCTCCCTAGTAAAGTAATAAAGCAGAAGGGGGAGGTGACCGTAGAGCATAGACGTATATCCTATACACCACATGATATACAACTTGTAAATCTCTCTCACTTTATTAAATTTATGGAAATGACACTTGGGCCCTTTGCTTTTCTACATAAGCCGCAGAGAGTAGGGGTTGATGGAAAAGCAATTCCACCTCTAATCTGGTGAAAATAAAACGTTACATACCCATAAGAGCTGGGCTAGGGCATTGGTTAGGGCAAGCTAGGGCAAGGTAGGATAAGTCAAAAAAATGAGAATAGCATCATGCTGATCATCCATCCACAAGGGCTGGAGGGCGCCATAAATCCAATAGTTCGCTAAAACTAATGCTGAAATAGACATCGGGAATGTACTTGTGATTCAGGGTCAAAGAAGGATAGAGATAGACAAACCCATCTGAAAGAAGAAAAGAACAAGAAGAATGAAGAAGAAAGAGAGAGAGATGATGCATTAGATTGATAAGGTCAAGAGAGAGGGGAACGATAAAGCGCGGTGAGATATAGATTAGAGAGCGATAGAAAGACTTCCATAGTAATTTGTATAAACTGCTCAATTCATATATTTGTAATAGGATTGTTTTCACAGACAATGCAAATTATGCTCTGATAATCTCTTGATCATACATGTAAGCAGAGAAAGACTTTGTCATGGAAATCAAAGAACACTTTTGTGCATGTCGTGGTTTGTGCACGATCCCAGATAAGACTTTTTATAAAAACGATTATACATATTCCACTGGACTCTATTTTCGAAAATGAAGATTCTTCTAAAAGGAAATAGTTAAAAAAATCTTATCAAAAGGGCAACGGGCTTAACGCAACAAACACCTTGAAGAAAAGGGGTGTTTGCGGTTTGTTGCACAAAGCAGGAAAAAAAGTTTTTCAAGAATATTTTTCATGGAATCTTTTTCAGACTTTTCATCCATTGTTTCAAAGCAAACTCAGCGTTTTTAAAAAATTTGTATTCGAACTATTCATAGCAAATTAATGTTTTTGTATCCTTTTTTAAAGGAAAACAAAAAATTGTCAAATTTCCCATAAATTTTGGAAGAAACCTCCCTAAAAAGCTAGTTTTCTTTCGACCCAACAGACGAAAAGAAAAAAGATTTCCAAAAAAATTTATCTCGAGAAAACTTTTTTCCACGCTATTTTCTGAGGAACCAAACTGACCTAAGTAGTGACAAGGCATCCATATTCTCATATATTTATATATAATTTTATTAAATTCAAGCAATCTAAATCAAGACACGTTATTGTGGCCCCAAGTTGGGCTTGGTACATGGGGGTTTTGTAGCGACTCTCCGTGGCTGAGATACTTGTGGGTATCACGTGATGACAGTGACCGATACTCGCCTGGGCTATCGGCGGCATGTACGTATCATGCCTCAAAATTACCTTTTTTTTTTTTTGTTTGTTTGTTTTTTTTTTGCACGTCCTTTTTTTTTTTCTTTTTGAACACAATCTCCGAAAACCCTTCCCTATTGTTCTGTCGAATGCGGTATAAGGATTTTTTTTTTCTTTTTTCTTTTTTTTTTTGTGGCCTTTTTCTCTTTTCCTTGTTTTTTCTTTTATCATTAAGCATACACTCTTTTTTCTTTTCCCTTTTTTTTTTAATCTATACTTTCTCATTTTTTTTCTCCATTTCTTTACTCTCTTTTATTTTATTTTTTTAATTACTTATCTTTCGTCTCTAAAAAAGAGATAAAGAAATTAAAATTAAAATTCTACTTAATTAGGTAAGTAAGAAATTATGATTTTAAATTTTTATTTATATATTTTAAATATTTCTTATATGCAAACTCATTTTTGAAAAATATAAATATTAAGATAATTTTTAATCTATAATTTATAAAAAAGTTAAATAGTTCTTGTTTAAATTTTATTATAGCTCCAAATTTTTAAATTTTTAGATCTGATTGATTACAGAGTCGGAACCCAAGCTTGTGCTCCACCATAGACATCCGCTTTTTCTTTCACAATTATTTTTCTAAAAATTTGTCGCCCGTAAAGGTTTCAAAGAATCAGGGGCAGAAAATGCGAAACTCCGTAATCAATTTCTCCACAATAGATGTACCGGCATATATAACATTTCTCATTAGTCCGAAGCAATATCATATCCATATTGTCAATAATTTGATATCCTAGATGACAATTATGCCTAATAGATCCTGCGGACCATCTATGTGGGAATTAAGCTTTTTATTTATTGTATTTTTAATTTTTATTCTCGTAAAGGATATAATTTACTTTATATGTATAAGAAAGTTTTACGCGTATAAAGACTTAATTGGTGAGTATATAATTATACATAGGCCAATATTTTTAAATATTTCACTAAACTTTCAAAACAATACTATTAAGACTCATTAGGAATAAAAAAACTAAATAACTATTGTACTAATTAAGCATACAGTAGAAAGTTTAATGACGCATTCACTCGACGCAGCTACGTATCAACAATGAAGCTGCAATGGTGCCGTTACCGTGCTAAGCAGACAGCCAATCCTGCTGGGATGGAAAACGATATTAAAAAAAATTCGTATTTTGACAATTTGAGTCCAAAATCGGAAATAGCAAATTTTCAATACTTCATTTTAGATCTCTAGAAATTAAAAATTAATATCTAAGAATTAAACATTAGATTTTTAAAAAATCATTATCAAATCCTCTATTGAAAAAAAAAAAAAAAACTTTAACCCTAAAATCACTTTTCGAGTAATAAATGCCAAACCCTCTAAAGCTGCGAGGCCCTGATTGCGGGTCGATTTGGCCTAAAACATTTCGAGCCAATCTGGGTGGTGCTGCGCCACTGTATTGGATGGTGGTGGTGAATCCGCTAGGAGTTCGTGAGTGCGATTTCGGAATATTAAACCGCCCGCGCCGACCTCGTGCCTTCTCACTCGCTGTTCCATATCCGCTCCCCTCGCCCTCCCCTCCGCTCCACCTCCCTCCTAAAACAAACAAACACGCTTCGTCGCCAAAAACTCGGCGGGCACCCCGCGCGGACCGGCTTGAGGATGGCGTTGTACGAGGCGGCGGGAACATTTTGTTCTCGGCATGTGCGGGTAACCTCCCTCTCCTTCCACTACCCTCACCACGCCTCTGCCCGCTCTGCCGGCTTCAAGCGCCCACCGCGTACAATCTCCACTCTCACAGAAGCCCTCTTAGAACGCTCTCTCTCTAGAACCTCTAGCAACCGCTTCTAGAGCTGTCCTTTTGCATCGGGGTGTTGGGGTTCGGTTTTTTGCAGAGCACGGGGAGAGGAAACAGACATACACCATCACCGCGCGAGCGTAGCCCTTGTTTTCTGTTAAACCCTAAAACCCTAAATTGCCCTTCCTGGCGGTATTGCTTTCTTAGA
>NC_033631.1:4803418-4835437 GCF_001540865.1 Ananas comosus | reverse complement strand
GCCCCAACTCTGCTGAAAACGCAAACACGGAAGGCCGCAATCAACTCAGACGAAATGGTCCAATTGCACACACACTCTGTAGCTTAGTATAAAGTAATAGGCTTAAAATTCCTTATATTTGTGGCTAGTTTATACCTCAAGTGTAAGCTCTAATTGCTCTCACTCAGCCAAAGATTAACATCTGAAAGTCAATCGCAGCCTCGTCGTAACATTCATCAAAACGACATCAAATATTTCGTTATACTAGGTAGTAGTTATCACGAATCTTACTTAATCAATTTCTAATTGAAATTTTCAACTTACCCAGGTTGAAAACACCCTCTAAACCAGTCCAAGGTCACCAAATTCAGCTCAAAACTTAATTTGGAAAACCGCGTTAGCAAAATCCAAAATCGCATCGATGACTTCGCTAATATCATCGTTTTCATCATTGAAATAGCAGAAAAATCTAATTAAATTACCTCGAAGGCTTTAACTCTGACATTTGGGCTCGTGAAAGAATTACAGCAAAACCACTCCTCAATTGTGACTTTAAAACCATCTCAAACGCAGCTGATAGCAAGATCTGAGACAACATCAAAAACTATTCACTAATCTCAAACTAGAGAGGAGAAACCAGCTTTGTTGTACCTCACGAGACTCTCAATTCAGCTTCCCTGAGACTTGGAGCTGCAAATACCTTCCCATGCGAGTCCTCTCATCCACTCATAGCTGCTCCAAAGTACACAAACCAGCTTTATGCGCGTGCACAAACGTCCGAAAATAGTACGCTTAACTCGACGAGATTTCTTACTCGAAGAGACGAGAAACCCTAGAGAGAAGAAAGAGGGAAAGAAGCCTGTCAACCCTGTGTATCAGAGTCAGGGGTATGGTCTTGGTTTTATATCCACGGGAGGGTCGAGCTGGGCAGCGATTTAGGGATAGCTCAAAGCAAAAGACCAAAATATCCTCAAAGCCACGCCAGCAGCTGCTGCCTGCTGCTGCTTGCGTACCGCGTACAGTGGTGATGTCTTGTACCCGGTACACCAATTGCAGAAATGCGAATTTCGCTCATGGCAAATGCCACCTTATCTTGCTTTAACTTTTCAAATCACCCTCAACTTGATCCAAAAACTAGTGTTCCAAACCCTTTAGATATGTAGGGTGCGTTTCATTTACCATTCCCACAATTCGAAATTCGTTAATGACCAATTTCAGAGCCATTGGAAAAAGAATAATGCAATTTCAATGCACTTCATTTCCAGTTATCTGCTTGCCTCCAGTTAATTTGCGTGAAGCCTCTCAAGAATCCTTACAAAAGTTGTAGAAGAGTTCCAATCACATATTCCAACCCCAGATTTCACAGTTTGCGAAAGTTCGAAGTATTACAGCAAAACCAGTCTTCAATGCCGAATACACCCTCCTCCAAAGTTCCAGGACAAGGGCCCTCAGCATGTCGCTAGAGTCTGAATGGTCCGCGCTCTGATTGACCATCTGTCTGTGGGGTGAACGCATGTGCCTGAACTGCAAACTGAGTGCCTCAAAGGCCGTCTGAAGACTCCTCCAAAAGTGCGAGACGAACCTCGGGTCCTCGAGTCGGATACTATCGAAGTAGGGCACGCCATGCAACCTCACTATCTCATTCCAAGGTACAACTGAGCGAGGTTCTCTCTCTTGGACCAAAGTTGTCGCCACTGGTAGGAAATGTGAGCAGACTTGGTTCAGTCTGTCCACGTATCACCCCAAATCGCATCAAAAAAACCACCTGCTGCTTTTTTTTTCTTCAGGCAATTCGACGAAAAGTCTACCGTGATCTGCTGCTATTTTTACTCTGGCACTGGCACACTCTGGTGAAGCTTGCCAGCAGGTACCTGATGCTCGGCCTTTACCTGTGACAAGTGTCAGACACTAAGCCAAAATCTGCCAAGTCCCTCTTCATTCCATGTCCACCAAAACTGAGCCTTTAAATCTTATACATCTTGTTCCACCCGGGTTTGAACGTAATTATAAGGTGAACAGTTGAGCCTCTCTCAAAATCCCTCGCGATCTCTGGATCCAAGGTTACACAGTACGGTCCCTGTACCGCGAGTACTCCCGACTAGTCCACAACGAAAGCCCTCGGCCTGTCCCTCTCAAGCTGCTCTCGAATCCTCACAAGTGCCGGGGTCTGCACTCTGATTCTCGTCGAAATCCGTGTTATCCAACAGAGTGAGGCTGCAAGATCATAGGACATCAGTCTCGCAAGTAAATCCTGGGAGGACACTACCCGAGTCTCAGCCGCCGCCAGCTCCTCGAGTAACATCTCTGCGAAGTGATCAACATGCTCCAGCCTCTGCCACTGCCTTCCTTGCTCAACGCATCTGCCACCACATTTGCTCGCCGGGCATGATTATACTGGAGAAGCTAGTATCATAGTCCTTCAGCAATGCCAAACCACCGTGCGCTGCTCAGATTCAACTCCTTTCTGGCGTGAACAGATACTTGAGATTTTATGATCAGTAAAAAACCTACGCAGTGCTCGCCTGTCAAGTAATGCCCGCCACAAGCTTCAATGCAAAGGGACTACCGCAGCAAGCTCCAAGTCCTTATGCGTTAGGGCTAATTCTTGCTCATAATCCTTAACTGCCGTGAAGCATAAGCCCATTACTCCACCATGCTGCATCAGCAAAAAACCCCCCCCCCCCCCCCCCCCCCCCCAAAACCAAAAAAAAAAAAAAAAAGCCCAGGATCGCACTGTTGCGATGCATCCACTGTAGATCACAAAAAATCCTTCCCCCATCACAGGTAAGGAGCACGATAGAGCCTGACGTTCAACCTCGTGTCTAACTCATCAAAGCTCCTCTGGCAATGCCTCACTTTCAGATGATGTAAGTAACTGAGATTTTTTCATTTATTGATTAAACCCTTTTGTTTGCGATGTTCTTGTGTGTAAATAAATTATAAGTGTACTCGTCAAATTTCAGGAGAAAACGAGTTAAAACGGAAGAAGTTACGCGACCCGGAAGTTCGACTTAAGTGAATAGTAACTCCGAGTTCCGGAGAGGGCGCGGAGTAGAGTGGACTTTTACGCGTATCGGGACTCCGAATATAGCCTTCCAATAGCTCGTTTTCAACGCTCGACCTATCCCTGGACCCAATTGCACTACAGAATTGGGTTCTGAGGCACGTTGTCGAGAAAAAGGCGTTTAATGGAAATTACATAGCGGTTATTTGGGTGGAATCAAAGAGGGCTGGTTTGACGCTGATCAGAGACCAGATCGGACAAAGTAAAATGCTAGATTCGACGCCCCAGTCGTACTGAACCGCGGCTGGGCAATCCGTGTTCGGAAATCGACGGACGGATCTTCGCGGAATCGTGAAAAGTCCGCTAAGAGGTCAAGTAGGCAAAATCGATTAATCGCGAAAAGGTCCAATATTTTATGGCGATCTTGCGCGGAATCGAATGTCGAGGAACCTATGCGGATTTTCCACATGTTGGCAGGGGGTTGGTAAAAAGGGTATTGGACTAGGAGGGGTTTTCGACAATTCGTCGTGTGATATAAATGAGGTTTTAGGGTTCGGCTAAGAAACCCTAACCCTAATTTTTCCCCGGTGCCCTAACCACCCACTTCTCCTTGCCCACTCGTGCTCGCGGCCCCGGCCCCGGCAGGCTGCTCGGCCGCGGAGAAGTCACCCCGGCCACCTCTTAGCTCTCCCCTACCCGACCTGCCACATTTCGTGTATTGTGCTCGCGGAGGGCATCTAAGCCAGCTTCCCCCTCCCGCTGGCGAGGCTCTCCTCCGGCGTCCTCGCCCCGCGCCTCGGCCACCCTCGAACGCCGCCGGAGCCCCCGGCTCCCTGCAGCCAGCTCGGGTCAGCCCAGACCGAGCCGGCTCCGGGCAGCAGCGCCCTGCCTCGTTTCGGCCGCGCCCCCCAGTCGACCGCGGCGACCTCGGCAACCCGGCCGCGCGCGTCCCCGCCGTCCCGCGCGCCGCCGGCCGCCGCTGGAGCTTCCTGTGCCGCCCAGTCCACGTGCGGGCCGAGGTCGGGCCCGCTTAGTTTCAGGCGCGGCCGCAGCCCACCTACGGGGTGCCACCGTCCTCCCCTCGGCCTCCGGCGCCGCACCAGAGTCGCGCACCCGACCGCCTCAAGCCGCCGCCACGCCGCCGGGAAGCGAACCCGAGAGGAGGTGTGCAGAGTGGATCTCGCGGCCGCCGCCGCCACCGGTTGCTGCCCGCCGCGGCCAGCACCCCCCCGGACCGTCCTGCGATCCGATGCTCCCTCCTCCGCCGACGCCCGCCTCCCGGCGCCGGCGACCAACCCTAGCTCTCCTCGAGTCTGTAATGGACATTTTATGTTCCAGCACTGTTTTCGAGGTTCGCGTCTCTTTCGGTGATCCGAGAAGCCTTCTATTTCGGGAAGTGAGCACGATGATCTACAACTCGTGCCTGAACATCGTGCTCACTCCAACAGCGGCAAAGATGCCCTGTTTGTGAGTTAGTGCGATCTTCGCGCTCGTCGCGCAGTTTTTCAGTACTTCGCGGCGCTCGGTGCCGCACCGCAGTGGCGCAGTGCTCCGAAAGGTGAGCACGGCCTCCGAAATGCTGAAACCTGTCAGCAAGTACGACGGTCGGATTAATCGACCTCCGGTTTGCGTGCACGGTCCAGAAAAGCTGAAATCACATGAAATGATGCAATTTCATGTATGCGGTGTGGCTTTTAGGCCTTCTGCTTCTTGTAGATGCTGTGGACAGCGTTTAAATGCGGGAGGGTAACCTCTGGACTGATCGTCCAAGGCCCAAGCTTTGCGGAAATCGAAAAAGTGATTTCCCAGGAGGTTTTTCGGCAAAATCTGCGATTAGAACGCCGGTTTCGGTTCGGATTTCATCCGACAGGTGCCTCGTGGCTGATTTGTGGGCCGCTGAGCCTCTGGTTGGCTGGTCACCCGCGTCGT
The DNA here is from genome assembly GCF_001540865.1 of Ananas comosus. Lineage (NCBI taxonomy): Eukaryota > Viridiplantae > Streptophyta > Magnoliopsida > Poales > Bromeliaceae > Ananas > Ananas comosus. The sequence continues at coordinate 4,830,525 of NC_033631.1, read as the reverse complement.
TTTGAGGTCCGAAACGACGGGGGAGCGACGAGAAGATTCCGGTGCAGTTCGGGACTTCCCTTATGTTGGTAATCGGTTTGGGAAATCGGTCGTGGTTTTGGTTAGCAGGGGTTGTGAGTTAGCTTTCATGTCAGTGGTTAGACCTTAACCCGTGGACCTTTCGTAGGTTCGGTTGCACCTCTTCACAGTCGAGAGACCTTCGTCGGATACATACAGGTGGTACTTCGACCGACTTCGTACAGTGGTGCACGCTCGGTGACGTTCCTTCCACCCTTCCATTTACATTGCTTATCATATACTTTCTTATCATATTATCCTCGTATTACTCTACTCGGTTTTGCATGCTCGTATCTTGTGTAGGAGTAGAGTAGATTTCTTCAGCATATGATATCTGTGATCTGGTTGAGTTGATTCTCCTTTGTTGTATCATGACCTGGTTGGTCGAGTTTCATACTCCATATTTGTGACCTGGTGGTCGATTGGTTACATGATGACCCATGCGGTCGATGGGCCCTGGGGGGCAGGATTGTCGGTGTTGCGACGGTTGATTCATTGAGCATATTGCATTGATCGCCGATACTCGTCGCATTTTCACGAACACTGGCGTCTGATCCACCGCAAGGAGTGTTCTTTTCCGAAAAGTGGTTTGAATGGTGACAACCCTGTGAGCCCTAGAAGGGTTATATGCAACTGAGAGAGTAGTAGTGGCATTGCTTGAGCTGTCTGCTGTGCTGACCAAGAGAGCAGTGGTTCAGATTGGGTACTTTTTGGATTGATTGTCCGTTGATGCATACATACAGTAGCTGTAGTTGTTCATTTATATTCATTTCAGTACTTGTATTATTTTAGTTATTGACTATCATTATCCGTATATTTGTTATCTCCGGGACTACGTGAGTATCCCCTCGCCATCCTCGGCTTCGGTACCCACGTTGGATCGGGGAGCATGTTTACATGTTCTCACCCCGCCCCGCCCCCATTACAGGTGACGTAGCAGGTCCGAGTGGGACAGCTGGTGAGGAGCGTGTCTAGCGTGCGATAGAGCTCCTTCCCGAGTCGGTTATCCCTTTTACCCTTCATGCTCGAATAAATACTTAGACATATTATGGTTCAGTTTCTATTTTATTATCTGATTATCTGGTTTTCAATTGGTTTTGAAATGTACTAAAGGATTTGAGTTTTTCTTGAAATAAAACAGTTTTCTACCCCTCGTGGTAGCTGGTTTGAAAAAGAATGGTTCCCGTGTGGGGATTAGTTCTTAAATTGATTTCCTTGTGGTTTTATGGATTTAGTATTTCAAAATCAGTTTCCGGGTAGGAAACATTTTAACTGATAGATGTGGAATGTTATTCATAATTCAAGTATCATATCTGCGTGTGTGAATGGAATGGATGAATGTTATCTATCTTGTTGTTCATCTGGTTGTGGTTGTGATTGTATGTGTATTTATACTCTATTGTACTTGTGCGACGCCGTGCAAATACAAGGGAGACTCTGTCCGTGTGAACAGTGGAGCTCCTGTATTTGTGGCGGATCTGGCACACTCTGGGGTCAGATTTTCAAAAAAAAAAAAATTTAGACGCTTTTCCGCTACCTTTTAAACTAAAAGGGACCCCGGGGCGTGACAATGAATCTAATCCCCTTTCGCGTCAATCGAGTGAAGAGTGTGGAATGTTTCGTAAAGCCTTCCACAAACCGACGGTAATATCCTGCTAGTCCAAGGAAGCTTCTCACCTCTTTTACCGTCGTCGGTCTGGGCCAGTCCCGAATGACATCAATCTTCTTCGGGTTGACTGCTACTCCCTCTGCTGATATCACGTGGCCCAAGAAAGCGACCTCCCGTAACCAGAACTCGCACTTCTTTAACTTGGCATACAACTTCTTCTCTCTCAGAAGCTGTAGCACAGTCCTCAAGTGCTCCTCATGCTCGGCATCGCTCCGGGAGTATATCAAAATATCATCAATGAAGACTACCACAAACCTGTCTAAGAACGGCTTGAACACTCTGTTCATCAAATCCATGAATGCGGCAGGGACATTCGTCAATCCAAACGGCATCACCGTAAACTCATAATGCCCGTACCGAGTCCGAAAAGCCGTCTTGGGAATATCCTCGGCCCTCATCCTCAATTGGTGGTAACCTGACTGGAGGTCAATCTTTGAGAAGACATAAGATCCTTGCAGCTGATCAAACAGATCATCAATGCGCGGCAGAGGTACTTATTCTTGATGGTCACCTTATTTAGCTCCCGGTAATCCACACACAAACTGAGCGAACAATCCTTCTTCTTTACAAACAACACCGCCACTCCCCAAGGCGACACACTGGGTCTCACAAACCCCTTATCTATCAAATCCTGAAGCTGCGCCTTTAGCTCTCTCAGCTCCGCCGGTGCCATCCTGTAAGGTGCCTTTGAGATTGGTGCAGTTCCAGGAACCACATCAATCACAAACTCTATCTCCCTCTCCGGCGGCATCGTCGTCAACTCTGGGGGAAACACGTCCGAAAACTCGCGAACTATAGGGATATCCTCGAGTCCCGGCGCCGCCGTAGGCACCTCTGTTACAGTCGCCAGAAAAGCAACGCATCCTCTACTCATCAGCTGTCGAGCCCTCGCCGAAGATATCCAAGTGGCAAACAAAGTACTCCTGCAGCCTCTGAAGGTGAACTCCTCCCGGCCGGGCTCGCGGAATGTTACAATCCTCGCTCCACAATCAATAGTAGCATAGTACCGCGCCAACCAATCCATACTGAGCACTACATCAAAGTCCTGCAGCTGCTCTAACACCAACAAGTCTGCGGGCATGATCCAAGAATCCAACTGCACCGGACATGACCAACAACACTCAGTAACCTGCAAGACATGGTCGGGGATTTGCGCCTCTCGTGCCTGTGACAATGACCCTAACTCTAGACCATGCAACAATGCGAATGCTCGACTAACAAAAGAATGCGTGGCATCGGTATCAAAAAGAGTGCGAGTACGAATGCCTGAAATTAATATGATACCTGCCACCACTCGGTCGGCTGCTGAAGAATCCTCTACCTGAGCTGCGTAAATCCTGCCACTCAGAGCCTACTGTCGTCGCTCGCCCTGACGCGGCATAGATGATCTATCCTCCTAGCGAAAACTCGGTGCTGCTCCAAAAGAAGGCTGAGATGCCGGCTGCGCTGATGCAGTGGATGGCGCTAGTGATGCTGCACGAGGGCAAGCTGACCTCATATGCCCGGGCTGACCGCAAGAGTAGCAACGGCCCTCTCTCTGCTCGCACTGCCGGGGCCAGTTTGGCCCCCCGCAGATCACACACTGCGGTGTCCTCTGAGTTTGCCCCTGCGGACGGGATCCCTTGGAATGCTGACGCCCCGAAGACCCACGACCCTGAGAGCGTGATCGTGGAGGCCTCGGCGGACGCCTGCTGCTCGACTGTCCAGCATCATCTGAAAAGGAGCGCTTCCTATCCTGACTCTGCCCCACGGCCTGAGTCCTCTCCTGCAGTGACACCTCACCTCTTTCCACCCACAAGGCCTGCTCTATGGACGCATTCAGAGTCCTTGACCTCTGCGTCCGCGCCAACCTGAAGATGTCGGGTCTCAGCCCCTGCTCAAACAGATAGACCCTGTGTGCCTCGTCCCTGGCCACAAATGGCACACAGTTCAGGAGTCGAGTAAACTCCCGAATGTACTCCTGCACTGGACGATCCCCCTACTGGATCCTCTTCAAATCCTCCTTGAGCTTCTGTTTCATACTGTTGGGAAAGAACATCCCAAACAGCATTCCACAGAACTCATCCCATCTTAGCTTCAACGCTACCAGTCCCTGCTCTCTCCTCACTCTCCTCCACAAGGCGTGGGCATCACCTGCCGAGCAATGGACTCCCAAAGACACCTGCTCCCCCTCAGGAATGAACAGATCCTCAAATAACTTCTCCATCGCACTGACCCATCCCTCAACAACCCAGGCCTCAGTGCAACTGCCATCGAAAATCGGTGGATCAAAACAGCGGAAACCAGCCAACCTCTCCGTCCACCGCTCCTGCTCGGCCTCTGTCAACTGTACTGGCCCCCAAGCAGGCGCAACTGGTGCTACTGGAACTGCTGCTGGCGGAGGGACTGCTGCCGCTGGTGTTGTCACTGGGGTAGTCAATGGTGGAACAGACGACTCTGATGCCCTCGGTGCTGAACTCTAGGGCGAAGCTAGCCTCTCGCACATCCTCTCTAACAACTCCCCCTGCCGCCTCGTCACCTCTGTCAGGGCGGCTAACTGTGCACTCAAGTCTGGAGATGTACTCGTCTCTGGTCGAATACTCTGCTCCCGCTGGGTACTCAGCTCCGCATGCTCAGGCATCTCGGAAGGTCCCGCACGATCCTGCGACAACTGGGCACGCTCCCGTAACGACGGTCGACCTCGGCGACGATACATAGATGAAAGGAACAGATCGGGGTCAGATGAAACATAACACTCTCGACCTAGTTAACGAAAGTCTGGAAGGCGGTCCCTGTTTTCCTCCAAAATTATGTTGTCTGCAGCCAATATAATTTCTCAGGCCAAAACAGGAACTCCTTCAATCACTCACCCTACTCTGGGAGGAGTTAGAACAATTAATCATTGACTTTCGCAATAAATTACGCCTCTCGCATCTTGCCTTCCTAAGGTTTGCCAAACTTAGGTTTTCTAGGTCCGAACGACCTAATGCTAAGCTCTGATACCAACTTAATCTGTCATGCCCTGGATTATACGTTCCCCGGGCACGCCGACAAATCCACCGTATACAAAGGAATTTTTTCTGTATACAAAGCGACAACTCTACCTATAAACCATACAATACTACAAACAGTAGTATAGAGCTGCTAGAGTAAACAAAAGCTAAACAAACGGAGTTCCATATACATAGTCCAATACCGAAAATACAGAGCTACTCGCACTGGCGAGTTAAGTATACTATGTTCATGAACTCAAAACAAAACATCTACCTGCAGTAGGGGTACCTCTAGCTCGACACGTCTGGTAGGGCTCTAACTCGTGACGCGCTTGCCTCGATCCTGATCTGCGACAGCAGCAGCCGACGACGGGGGCTCTTCAAAAATAGGGGATAATAACAGGGCGTGAGAACTACTGTAAAAATATGTAGTCCTCAGTGGGTGCCACCCTCAACAATATCGGTCCACCCACTAAGTCTACAGAAGGGAGCAAAGGTAGTAATAAATGCTGGAATAAAAATCTACAGCTACCATTTATTACACTATCATGTTCTATGCTAACCTACTGTAGCAATGTCAATCCTGACCCAATCTCTTTAGGAACTGTAAACATACCCGTCCCAGGGACTGTGAACACACCCACCCCGCCCAGTTGAGACTATCAAGCTACCTCCACACTAATCAGTCCGTGGAGAGCAAGTCTAACTGGCATGCACGACACCAACGCAAAAGCACAGCGCCTGCCTCCGGAGTGGCACTCGTGGGAGCTACCCAACCGAGTATGCAGCGTATCTCTGTCGAACTCAAATAGGCTCCAACTAGCCAAAGTCATGTAAACAGGGTCAAAACAGGTTTACAAACCAAACCCACGTGCCCTCGGCACAATCTGGAACCAAAACAAGAATCTGGGTCCACGGCCAACCCGGATGGCACCCAACGACCCGAAACAGCCTAGACTCTGCTGAAAAATAAGCTTGGCACCCGAGCATGAGCGTAAATGCCTTCTAAACTACCACAGATATCCATCGCACTGATACTGCAACGATACAGTAAAATCACGACTCCTAGAGCTAAATCTGGTAGTTTAAACATATGACGGGTCAAAAGGCAAGTTTTCTCCTAAGTCAATTTTTTATGTCCAACATGTGTGAATGTCACTTATTTAGCATGCTTAAATTCAGGTTACAGCCACAGCTTATCACTGAATTTAATCTAATCACATTGTAGACCGAACAACAAAACATACATGTCGACTATACATCTACTCATTACTTAGGAGTAATCCGATGCAAACCCACCTCAAACGCGATTCCTCTGGCAGCAACATGGTCTCGGATCACAAGTAGCATAGCTGGAAACACCTCCAAACCAGCAACAATCCCCTCAAAACTTGGACATTACAATTCACCCAAAATCCATTACAATTCGTCAATTTCAGCACTTAAGCTTAGGATTTATCTAATTCCAATATCAAAACTCACCTAACAATCTCCAAATTAGGTGAAGATGGTCCCAATTCCAGCACTGGTTGATAGGAGATGTGACTCAACTCCACAAAGCCCTTGCTTCCAAAGTTCACCCCAAGAAAACTCAAAAACTTGCAATTCTGTCCATAGCAACAGCAGCAGAGGAAAACCTGAGTTCGACTGAGCTAACCTTCACCAAATTCTGCAAGTAAGGGCTTCATGGATTCCTCTAAAAGTCTAGAATCCAGCAAACCAAGTTTTGTCGAAATCCGACATCCTTACATCACGTACGAGCCAAAACACTGGAGGTTGTCGCTGAAGAACTGCAGAATCAGCTCCTAGCAAGCTTGGAGTTGTGGATTTTGAAGCAATTTATGGAAATTCGAGGGTAGAAGATGAAATCCAAGGGTTCACTGTGAAGATGGAGTGAAAAGAGCTCACCAGGGTCACCCTCCATCTATTTATAAGTTGTTGGAAGGATAAAATAAGCCCCAAGAGAAGTAGCTGTAATCTGGTGTCCCTGCAGAAACGGACGTTTCTGGGCACCCGGAACCATGTTCTGGGCGACCGAAACATCCAGGCTGCACAAATCATCCTCCTCGGATTCTGCGCTCGCGGTGTGCTGCGCCCGTAAATGGCTTAGGCGGGCCTCACCTACCACCCCGCCACGCGTCGAAGCAAACGATATTCACGATGTAGGATTTTCGGACCCACTTCTGGGCATCCGGAACATAGGATCCGAATTGGCTCCAGTTTCAATTAAATTTAACACTCAGTTCTGGGCGAGCTAAACCATGTTCTGGGGGCCCGAATCTGGCAAAACTCCAGTTTTGCTTATTTGAGTGCGCCGAGTCCAATTCTGCATCCAATTCGTGCAGAATTGACTCCGACTCAGTCCGACACTGTCCAGAGATGTCGACCAGTCACTAATACTGAAGCCAATCCTATCCAAAGCTCAGGAACACTACAATATCCCAATTAACGGTATAGCGAAAGCCTAATACTCCGGTATAATTCGGCTTGAAGCTGGTTAATTTGAAAAATCACCGAAGACGATTTCTCATGGCTGAAATCCGATCGGCATCGGCTATATTCTTGGTAGGCAGGCGATAAACGGCAGTATTAGCCGTGAAGAGTTTGGCCGGAGCAGGGATTGCCTGTGTAAATCCAAATTGGCACGCCACAAACTGTGGAGAGTAAACCTCGGTGCTGGGCAACAACTTCGAGCGCGTTTTCAAGCCAATATGCAAATCCCGAGGGGCCAAAAAAGAATACCAAACATCAAGGTTCTCGCCGGCACGAGAAGAAGCAAGCTCACCTTGAAGAGATTCATACCTAGCTAAAAACCAAGAGGGGCCAGTGACTCGGCCAGCCAAAGGAGACCAATAAATGAGAAGGTGAGGACTCGAATCATAAAAAACGGAAAAATAAGTAGGAAAATCAAGAGGATGTCCAGATGTCAACGGCGGAGGGCAGCCGAGAGCAAGCCCATATGAGTCAAAATGGGCAGCCGAATCCATATCTAAAGGTTCTCGGCACAACTTACGAAAATAAATTTGCAAAAATATTTGCAAAAACTAAAAAAAAGCCGCAACCCAAGCTAATGGTTACACCATCTCCGGAGGGTAAGGGCTTAATGGAATCAAAAAATTTTCTATAAACAAAAGTAAGGAAATAGGGCCCCAAGGCTAATTTATCGCCGTTAGATAAACCAACGGCGATCGGAACAAAATCTCGATTGATTTTCTGTGAATGAGTGCAGAAAAGATTATGACATAGCCAGTACAGGAGGAACGCCGTATGTTCTTTCCTGGTGACCGGAGCAGGGAATTCACCTGCAAACTTACGAAGAAACTTAGAGTAAGCCAAATCATTGAGATCGAGATGGGCCTCAAAATCAGATACACCATCAGGATTATAGGCCATAGAGAGGGTAACGCCATGAGGGCGTAAACTAACAATGGCGGCTACATCAAAAAGAGTTGGGGTAAGAGGGCCTCCTCTGAAAAGAAAAATGTTGGAGACAGGGGACAAAAAACAGAGAGCTGAAGCTAACAAAAGGTTATCGACTATAGGGGGTTTCCGCGATAACTGGATAGCTTCATAAATCCCAATCTCTTTCCAAAAATCGTCATAAGCAGATTTGACTCGATCTAACCAAGATAGATATGCATCTGAGGTACTCGGCCAAGTCCTAAGACTCCTTGTCGAGGCCGAGGAGTACCAGGAATGAAGATGAATGGAGTCAGCCATTAATGGAAAACCGTCACTGGAGAAAGGAAAATCCTCAGGAGTTGGATCTTGGGTAAAAGAAGGTCCCAAGATCAATCTAGTAGGGTCTAAGGGAAGATACGATTCGAGCAAGGTGTAATCCAATGAAGGGCGAGTAGGTAATGGCGAAAGTGGCGCCATCACTCGAAACAAAAAAAAAAGGAAGAAGAAAGTAAAGGAGAAATGAAAAGATTTCGTTGGAAAAGAAGAGGAAGAAACGAAAAGGTAGAAAAGACAAAAGAATGCGAAGCTTGGGGAAGAAGAAAAGCCGTCGTATCGAACCTTCGCATCGAAGCAAGTTCCAAGGTCGGCTATGATAATGAATAGACGGCGGCATTTAAGAGAACATAATTAATGCCGCATATAAGACAAAAATCGAGAACGAATCAGGGCCGCAAAGAAAAAAAAAATGAACGGCCAAAATCGAGTCAATGGGTTTTGCATTACGTCAGCCACTAGCGCAGAAGATTTGAAATTGATTGGATCGAAAAGTATGCCTCGGATCACGCCCTTTTTGAAGTAGTGGCGGAATTTTGAACCGAGTGATTCAAATAAAACCATGCTAAAAGGTGAAACGTGCCTTGGAAAACGCTAGCTACCGAAGCGTCGCTTCGAAAGCTGCCGAGGGGGCAATTGTTGAGCCAATTCGGCGCGAACAGCTGGCACGTCGGGTCAATACCAGTACAGCAGTTTCAGCGGTGCACCGAGAGTACATTAGGGGCACCAGAAGGAACACGAACCGCACCAAAATCAAGGGAGTTATAGCAACCGCAAGCACTTACAGACGGTTCTGATCGGCCGAAGGTGGTCAAAAATAACAGGAGATAATAGCTGATCGTGCAAGAGCTATAACCAACTCAGGGACGACTCTATAAATAGGTTCATAATACCCTAAAAAAGGATCTTTTCCCCCTGCGAACAAAAGACCACCCTTATTTTACCGCATCTTTCTTTCCTGCATTTATCGCTTTTTCTAGGAGTAGCTTGGTAACTTAGAATCCTGTAGTCTGTCTGCCCTCTGGGCATCACTCCGTTGTAGACTGAAACCCCTTTTCCTGTACTTTCTACTAGTTCATTTAATAGAAAGTCATTTTCGGCTCTTCAGGCCGGCCAGATCTTGTGTTGTGTTAGTCGTTCGGCTCATCTCCCGGTCGAGTTTCCGGCCTCCCTCGTACATTCGGCTCATCCGGCCGAACTGAAGAGAGAATAGAGCTTTCGGACCCGGCTGATTGGATCCCTCATCAGCCGAATCGCTTGTTCAGTAAAAGGGCGCACACTTCGAGGGTCATCTTTCGGAGCCGTTTCAACCCGACGCGCTTTCCGAGGAAGATCTTTGACTGGGTCAAGGGTCGGGACGATCGGCACCCAACAAAAGGTAATATAAATCTCAAAAAAGTATATATGTAGGAGAAGAAGGTGATCCACCCGGCCCTCATGTACCCTTCTTTATACATAGATGCAAGCACCTCTGCGGATAGCTAATAAGAGAAGCCGTAGCAAGCAGCCAAAAAGGGCCAAGATACCAACAACTTATTGGATCACAAATATAGTTATTCTTAGGTTAAGTTAAAAAGTAAATTAAGTAATAAATGAAAGCACAAAAATGAAAAATAAAAAATAAGTTTTAAGTGTAAGTGAACCGAACTGGGAAACTAAGACCACACCCAGTTTGGCTCGACTCAGCTCGTGTCGTTCGCATACGCTGTGATTAATTAGTGGATGGCACCGCTCTCTTTATTACCTAAGCAAGTGACTTGAAGATGATGGAAAATATAAACTACTACTATATCTGATCAGTTGATGATCGAAAAATTACGAGAAGAGCTCGAGTTGATACACTGCGCAACCGAGGATCAAATGACCGATATTTTCACAAAACCGCTACCATTGGAGAAATTCATATTTTGTCGTGAAAAGATCGGTATGAAAAACATTAGCATTATGGGAGAGTGTTAAAGATAATCCTAAGGATTTATTAGATTAGTATTGGATTATTTAATTTTATCAGGTTGTTATTTAAATTATGGTTAAGATGAAATCAAATCAGAATAGGATTCCGTGTAATTAATTATAAATGGATAGGCTAGGATTATTTGCTTAATAAAGCCGGAAGTCGCCATAATAATTAGTGTTCGAGGAAGGTTCCATACGATGATGATGAGTTGTTTTCTTCAATAAAATTATTTTTTTCTTCCATAACAACGTACCTGATTCTTTGATTTGTTTTCTCACTTTTTTGTCTTTTTTATTTTACTTTTTACAGAAATCTCTATATACCATAACAACTATAAAGAACGTATTTGTTGAAGGGCCAACACTGTAACAGTTTATTCATCGTCTGATTATTGCAATGACTCTACATGCTAAATCCTGCTAAAAATTTCCACCTAAATATATATAAATTAACCATATCATCCAGGCAAATTTGCTCAAATTGATAAGGTAACCTGCTGTATGACTATACCATCATTTTACGTTAAACGAAGAAAGAAATTAAAGTTTTAATAATATAATGATGACGATAATGATAATAATAGAGAAAAATTGAGATCCCAATATACACACAGGACTAGAAACCAATAATTAATCATACTTGATATTGATATATACCTGCAGATCATACGATCGTTTCATATATACTTTAATAACTAACACATTTCTAAATAGCAGGTGGGGCGTAAAACAAATGGATGGATGGATGCAAGGCGAGGGGGATGAAGTCACGACCCGGCCGGGCCGAGGGAGAGGTGGAGATCCAACCCGGCAGCCGCAGCGGCCGCCGCCTCCCCCTCGGCGACGGCCGCACCGGCGAGGAACGACGCCACCGGCGACGTGGCAGGCACCTCCGAGCTGGGAAGGACGTGGAATCCGGGCGGGCCCTGCAGGTGCACCGCCTGGCGGGGGAGGTAGACCCAGCCGGCGGCGGGGAGGAGGTGGGGCCGCCGCACGGGGTGGGCGAAGATCGGGGCCCCGGCGGCGCGGCGGGCGGGAGCACCGGGGGGTGGCGGCGGCGGGCGGTGATGAGCGGGGGAGAGGCCGTGGGCGTGGGCGTGGGCGTGGGCGCGCTTGAGGTGCTGGCGCTCCTTCTTGTGTGCGTTCTGGTGGCCGCCCAGCGCCTGCGAGTTGGCGAACTCCCGGCAGCAGTACTGGCACTCGAACCTTCGCCCGGCTTCTGCCCCCGCTCCGACGGCAGCCGAGGCAGCGGACCCGGAAGAGGCGTCGGGTGCATCCGCCGGCTGCGAGCGATCTTGGCCTTCTTCGTCGCCGACTTGGAAGCCGAAGAGCCTCAGCTGCTGCTTGGGATGGCACTGGATCGACCCGGCCATCTTGTTCCTACCTAGCTCTAGCTAGCTAGCAAGCTACTTTATATATCTTCTCGATCTCATGCATACATGATTTTTTTTTTTTTTTATATGTATATATATATAGCAATATCTCTCTCGTTTTCTCTCTCTCTCTTTCTCTCTGATATTTAGTTAATAAATACGAATATATAGGGGGGGTTTGGGGGGCGTGAGGGAGGAGAAATGGAGTGCAGGTTGGTTAGAGAGTGTGGATGTGAGTATGGACTTATATATGGGGGTGGGGGTGGGGGGAATTATATTGGAGGAGTCGGCACTCGGCAGGGTAATTAACAAGTTAATATAATGGAAGATAGGAAGTGGGGAAAGCGAATAGGGGAGGGAGTCAGAGCTGCTCATGGAAGAGATGGATGTATGGAAGATGGGACAAGTGATCATTTGTTAAATAATTGGAATATGTCTGAGAAAGTATGTATGTTGTTTGTTTACATGGGTGGGAGACGTGTAACAGAGGGAGAGATTGAGATTGGGTGAGATCGAGATGGGCTTGATTGTGAACGTGGCGATAAGAAGGGTTAGCCATCTTGGGAACATAAAATCACAACCGGCTGGAGGTGCTAGATTTTCCTTGTGCCCTGTCGTCCCATCCTCAGCTTATGTTTTTTTTCTTCTTTTTTTCTTTTCACATTTTAAACTTTCTTATTTAAATTCTTATGAGAAATTATTGCCTGCAACCCATTCCCTCTTCTCAATTATGAGAAATTATTGCAGGCATGAACCCGTATATTACTGGACCGCATGCACCAAAATCTAATANGGTTAGTATACTATTGGTAGTACGGAGGCTTTTGTGCTACCAAGTTGTTTTCAGTGATGTGGCTTTCAAATCGACGATCGGCTTCGTTAAACTTAATCTATACTATTAAAAATATTTAAAAACTAAATTTCATAATTTTTTGACATCATTTGACTAGTGATCAAAAGTTCTCATAATTGACAATTTTAATAGTAGATGTGGTACATTTGTAAATTTAACGGTGTAAAACAATCCAAATCAGATGAAATTTTTATAGAAAATTATTTTTACTATTTAGAGTAAGATCAATACCTCTGATCTTAAATTCAAGTCTTTTATTATCATTTTTTATGGAATTTTTATTTTCAGCCATTCATTTTTAGATTACTCGTTTGATAGGTAAATGATACCAAAAAATTATAAAATTTAGTTTCTAAATACTTTCAATAGTGTAGATCAAGTCTAACGGAGCCGATCGTCGATTTGAAAGCGGTATCATTGAAAACAACTTGGTAGCACGGAGACTTCTGTGCCACCGATAGTATACCAACCTAGCTCTCTCTCTATATATATATATATAAACCATAAAAAAATTCTAATGTATTATATATAGAGATTTTCACTATTTGATTGTTAAAAAATAAGTGTGATAATAGTTGTTAACTTCACGCATGAGAGTGATTTTGGCACCAGAAAAAATTCATCTAAATTGCTGGGCAAGCACTATTTTATTGCTTTTTTTATCATTTAGCTAATTATTAGTTATTTTAACTCGATGGAATATAAGAGCAATGGTGCTTATACATTCCAGACTAGGGGCGTGTTTGGTTCGTCCTTTTTTCACCCTAAAATCGGAATCGAAATGGATGAATTCGTTTGTAAGTATTTGATATACGGGAGTTCCATTCCAGTTAATTTCGATTTTTGGATAAATGGGAATCCCTCAATCACAGCCTAACTGAAAATTAAATCCAGGCATAAAGAATGCACTTTACAAAAATATCTCAATTATATTTTATATTTTTTATTTAAATTTAATTTAATTTTTTAACTTTAATTTTAAATTAAAATATAAATTTAAAATTAGAAATTAAATTTTTAATTCTATATTTTCATTTAGAAATTAAATTTAAAATATAAATTCAATCAAGCATTTTGAATTTGATCTATAAATTTAAATTTAAATTTAATTATAGATTTGAATATGAAATCAAATCAAAAATTAGTTTTATATTTTGAAATGTCCACTCAATTTTTAATTTTAAATTTTTTAAAAACTTCATTTAAAATTTTGGCTCATCATTTCAATATTTTGATGTAAACACTACAATAAAAACGGTCTATAGCGACACTTTTAAATATCGGTATAGGTTAAAAAAAGTGTTGCTGGCTAAATTACCGACACTTTTAAAAAGTGTTGCAATATGTGGGGTCGCTAGGTATATAATGACAGTTAAAGAGTGTCGATATAACCTAAAAAAGTGCTGCTAATTTAGCAACACTTATTTAATCATCTAGCAACCGCCGAAACTCTATCTCGTTGGCTGCGGTGGCGGAGGAGGACGAGAGGGAAGGGCCCTTCGTCTAGAATTTCAGTGAATTGAGTGAGCGGAGAAGAGGAGATGGTAATCCATTTTTTTTTTTTCTTTTCTATTTGGAATCGGACCAAGTAGGCTGGGTTGGGTGGGTTGAGTATAGTAACATTTTATTTTTTGTTGGATTCGGCTTTATATTTAGGCATTAATAGATATTTTTTAAAATTTTGACATAAATGAGACACTTAGATAAAAGTGTCCCAAACATGTGTCCCTATAATCTAATTCTGTTGTAGTGAAATTTTTAATATTTAACTTCTAGTTTGAATTTAAATTATAAATTTAATTTTGTGTTTCGTGGTGCAAACTCAATTTTCAATTATTTTATATTTTGTATTTTAATTTTAATTTTTTATTATTTTTGATAATCAATTTCTAAAAAAAAATTTGAAAGTTGGTATCAATCATACTGATTCCGATTGTTATTCTGAGCCAAACATATTGGAAGGTTTTATCATTCTGTTTTCTATTTCTATCCATTCTGATTTCAATTATGACTCCATTTTCTATCTTAAAGCAAATGCGTCCTAGGTGTAAATCTTACCTCCTATTCCATCCAAAAGACTACAACTCTCCACTAGTCTTATCAACTTCATTTTTTTTTTAATACTAGAAATCGAAAAGCATGCTACGAACCCTTGGATCGATGTTACAGAGTAAGATTTATGCCATCCTAATAGAATGTATTTATAGACGGCAGTTTTCATTTGCAAAGCAGGCAAAAGTTCAGACGATTCTGGTGCAATTAACTCCCCCTTTCTACGGTGGATCAGCACTTGAAGAAAGAAACTGTATAGGTCATGCACCACCCTAACGAAGGTCATTCTGGTATTTAAAACGGCACCTAACAAGGAAGAAAATATTACACGGAAAGCTTTGCCCGCAGGAAAGGATAGACAGGCTAATCAACCATTAATCGCGCTCTACAAATCTTAAAGCAGTGATCAATGATTAGTGAGAACATTAATCAATCTCTCCACAGGGAGAGACTCCCAAGTCTAATTTTATTCCTCGGGGAGTGCAACGGGCCCCTTTTAGGGGGCAAGAAGATGAAGCTTACTTTGTCCACAAGCTCGATTAGTGTTACGTCATCGAATTGCTCTCTTCTAGTAGTTAAACATTGTGTTCACGGGCTCAGCACCTTTTATATGTGAACCGAGTATGGAAACAAAACAAAGTTTTATCTTGTGTACGTTGGTCCCACGGCCCACACGTACATCACGACCATTCACAAAATTGTATAAACTTGACCAAACACTATATAAAGCCAAACATGTCCGTGTTTGTTGTTCGACCGGTTTAGAGATAGCTAGAGTCCACGATTTTTCCATGGCACAATTTATGTACTTCGTAATTTCTCTAAAAGTAGAGTACTAATTAATTAAGGGAATTGGAAGGACTTGTGGTTATTATTAATGTGATCATACTCTCAAATTTATTATGTACACGTTAATAAAACGAAACATATACAATATTTATAACAAGTCAATCATTTTCCGCTACCATTACAATTAAACCCAAAAAAACCCAAGTTTGTTGGGAATGTAACATCTAAGAGATTTAACAAAGAGGGCACAAGAAAAACATGTACATATATAATTAACGCAGCTCAACCACCGACCTGTATATATACATCCATCAGTGAAGCTGAAGCGAAGATTTCATTATAATAATAAAAACAAAAAGACAGCAACAAAGATACTTATATGTCTCTTAAAACCCTTTAACCCCAAATACATCCAATGATATCCCCAATTCAAAACACACCTAACAGTAATGAATTTTTAATCATTAACAACACTTCATTAAAATAAGTTTACGTGAACCAACATTTATTCTTTCTTGAGAGCCGAGATTCTGTCCGCAATTAATCCGCGCTTTTTCTCTGTCGTGTAGGATGATTATTTTTATGAGAGTGGAAAGAGAGAGAGATAAATAGGGTTGGTGAGTTAATAAGAGTATACTACTAGTGACATATTTGCGTTCCCGTTGGTACATATATANGTGCCCTAATGACATATTTGCGTTCCCGTTGGTATGTATAATATAATATAATATATATATATATATAGCTGGGAATCCCTTATTTATTAAATTTGGACAAATATTATATAAAATATGCCACAGATTATCACGTACATGCATGTATGGGGTCGTATGTATATATATATATATATATATAATATGTTCTTCATCAAAAAGGTACGAGTTGCATCATCAAGCGACTTTGGGAAAGTGAAGATGACAAGTTTTCTACTAAAAGTGCAATAGGAAAAGAAGATGAGAGAGTAGGCCCCAAGTTTTGGGCAGTTGTGATGGGGCAGGGGCTAAGACAGATGTTGGCGTGATTGACGTTAGAAATAGTAATATATTGTGTATATTAATTAATAAGATTATTTTTGAATTATTTTCTCATCCATAAATCTTTTTAGCAACCCGATATTTCAGGCTGTTCAAATTTCCTTTTTTTCTGCACAGTTCTGATTTTGATTCTCTTATAATTATCATTTTTATCTAATATCTATTTATTATTCTATTTATATATTTTTTTAGTCAGTCTCCGCAGCTTATTTATTCACTGTGCACTTGAGCATGGATACTGTTAATTAAAACTAACTCCAAACTATTTTCTATTAGATCAAAATTTTGAAAAATATTAATATATTCTCCTTTCTTTAATATTAGGATGGAAAACACCAATGGTTCTTAAATTAATGTCTTGTGGTTTAGTCATTAAACTTTAATTTGTTGAACTTCAACTCGAAAATTAACAATCATCTCACTGCTAATTATCAGGCCCAGTTGTTGTATTCCATTTCTCAAACCTGAATTAGAAAACGACTAAAACTTAGTTTGGTATTGAAGTTATCTGATACGATTAGATAAAACAGAGTTGGGATAAAAACATATACGGATATACTTCATCATTCTCATAACCGACTCATCAGCATATATGAAACGCAATATTACTTACGGAAACAAAACCATAATTCTAAACGAAGCCTAAGCATATTATCATTATCGATTCGGACACAAAAGTCTAACAAAAATCTCCGTGTGTTAAACCTCTTGTGCTTATATATATTATTATTAACAGAAGGAAACAAGCGATAGATCTTGATTACAATCTGTTTGATAGCGTACATAAAGACTATCAAGTACAATAATTTCAAAGGCGCTGGAGAAGAAAAACACAATCCACCAAACAAATAGGTTGGGAACCATCATTGTAATTTACCCTGAACATTATTTAATTCTATATTTCACTTTCACCTGAGAGATGAGAGAGAGAGAGAGAGAGAGAGAAAGACAGTGAGAGATCTCCGAATCTTACTAACTACAATGGAAAAGAGACTTTTCGTGAGAATGGAGGGGTTCGGATCTCCAACATAATCTCCCCTAACTTGACAAAGGAGTATAATATAAGTGTTTCACTCCAAACTCCATTTGATTCTTTCCCCTCCCCTGAAGTCTACTCCCAACTCCCAAACCGGGCCCACCTTTGTCCGCCCTTACGCATGTCACTACGATGCACAATTATATATTCCAACAAGTGCATAATTTTAGAACCGCGATTGACTAAGACTTGACAAAAGCCTAAGTGGTATTGACACAAAAAAAGAAAAAAAAGAAAGTACAAGGATAAGGACAGAAAAACAATATGTTAAAAATAATACATTTTTGGGGGCAAGAGTAAATATTATTAATCAACTTTAAAAAAAACTTTATTTATTAATCAACTTTAAAAAAAACTAAGTACAATTTAACCGAACGCCATGTATATACATAGGGTCGATGCTCAAATCCTAGTTACTAGAACAGAAAATAATAAATTTAATATATCTCTAAATCTAAACTGATAAAAAATAAACAAATAACAAGACTCAAAATAAAAGAAATACAAAATAATTCGAATGTAACACAAAAAGTAAAATGGAGGCCTAAGCAGTTAAATGCTGAGACATAAACTCGACCGTAATAGCTTTGCAATTCATTGCATAGATCTCGAAAAGTGTTTTTGAAATTAGGGTAACACGCTAAAAGAAACACTAAAGCAAATAGTTATGATCGTTTAAAAATTTTTTGCACAAACTATAAAAATTGTAGAGCTCAACGAAATTTTCGACCTAGATTGGTTAAGTCACGTATGTCCATGCATAAACGCTAGCACTAAATTTGAGGCATCAAAAGTTAATAATTATTATCTGAGCTTTCATATTCAAAGCCTAATACCTTATGTTTTTAGCCAAATTTATTTATAAAATGAGCAAAACAAGAAAATTACTATCTCTCTTGTGAAAGATAAAAAATGCATGACATGTAAATTCTGCCACTTAAAATATATTTATTTTACATCCCTATACTATGTAGGTTTGACCCACTACATTAGAAGTGAAGTAGGACAAGACATCTTTGTGTCTTTCATGCAATCGAGAAAAATACTTTTTTCTTCTAGTAAAAGATGAACCTAGATATGTGAGGACTTTCTTTGAACTTAACTTTTTAAAATTTATAATTTACTAAATGATCATTAAAAATTTTATTTGGCCAAACCTTAGTATGTCCAATTCAGTGCTAAACACAAATGGAAGACTATGTCCAATTCAGTGTCAGTCTAAGCACAAATGGAAGACTATATATATATATATATATATATATATATATATATANAACGACGTCCTAAAAATGGATGATCGGATCCTTCAATTTAAGATCGGAGTTATTGATCTTTATCTAGGTAGTGAATAGAATTTTCTATCAAAAATTCAACCTACTCGAATTTTTTTGCACCATTAAACTAGTAAGTATTCCATACCGGCTGTTAAAAATTGTCAATTTTGTGAGATTTTGATCGTAAGGTAATGATATCGAAAAATTATAAAATTTGATTTTTAGATGTTTTAAATGCTCTAGATAACGTTTAACGGTGTGGATCGTCGATTTGGAAGCTCTATCATCAAAAACAACTTATGAGTACGAGAGTGATCGTACTCATAATAGTATAGTAGTTAGTTAAGACCGCTCGATATTTATATTCATCACCACATTCTTTTTCTCTTTTACAGCCGGAAAATGGAAAGATCAATCTTTTTAAGTTCAACGGTGTAGAAGTATCCAAATTACATGAAAGTTTAATAGAAAATTCTACTTAACATCAATAGCAAGATCAATACTTCTGATTTGAAATTTGAGTCCTTTATCATTATTTTTTATAAGATTTTTATTTTCAGCCGTTCATTTTGAGACTACTCGTTCACTAGGCAAACGAAGTCAAAAAATTATGAAATTTGGTTTCTAGATAGTTCCAATAGCGTAGATCATATCTAATGGAACTGATCGCCGAATCAAACGTCTCATCATCAAAAACAACTTACAAGTACGGAGGCCCCGGTACTTTCGAAAGCATAGGAGCCTACATATATATATATATATAGTTGAGCTAGAATACTCTCAAAAGCACTATGGGGGTGGTGCTTTTGAGTTTTTAGCTATTGGATGGAAAGATGTGAGGTTGAGATGATGGTGGTAGGTGGTGGTAGGTGGTGGCCAGGTGGAATAGTGTTTGATCCAAAGGCTATTAGTAATCAAGAAGTAGATCTAATGGCTAAAAACCTAATAGCACCATGGGGGTGATACTCGTAAAAGTATTCTAGCTCAATTATATATATATATAGTCCGGCTACTATATTTTTATGAGTATTGGTTCCCTTATACTCATAAGTTTTCGGCCCTTAGATTTATTTCATTGATCATTTTCACCCGTTAGATCATACTATTCAACTAACTATCCACTCAACCCTAGGGGACCACTATCATTCTAAGTGGGGACTACTATCATCCTAACCACAAATCCCATCAATTAATGGTTAAATATTTATGAGTAGAAGGGGGTTTATACTCATAAGAGTATAGTAGCCCCAGCCTATANTATATATATATATATATATATAGTCCGGCTACTATGCTATTAATAGCACGAAGCACTTGGTGTTACCAAGTTTTCCGCCGTTAGATCTACCATTTTGATCATTTTCATTGAAATTTGAAATTTGAAATTTTAACTTTTAGTTTTAAAATTTAGAGAAATTTCGTGAAATTGCACAATGCGCATCCAAACAGTTTAAAAATTGAATCCGTGGAATTTTTTTAGAGTTACAGGATTCCCTATTTAATTTGGACCAAAACTACAGTTTATAAATTCTGTGGAGATTTTTTACTGTGCATCCAAACAGGCTCTAAGTGTTTCAAAATGAGTTTTCAGGTAAGAAACGTTTTAAACTAATAAATGTGAATTTATAATTATCTGTAATGGAATGAATGGTAAATGTGATGTGGTAAATGTATGTGGATGTTCATACATTTGTGATTGTATCTTGTACTTGTGCGACGCCGTGCAAATATAGGGGAGACTCTATCCGTGTGTGTAATTGTCACGCCCCGGGACCCAGCGGAAGCCCGCCCGGCACGTGCCCATACCCGCCATACGTTTAAAACATATAAGACGTCTAAAAACAACGATGAAATAAGCAATAATAAAAGACATTTAGGAGTATCAGAGCATGCTAGAAAACTAAGTTCTACAATAGAGAAAGTAACATAAAGCTGAAAACCACTGATAGAAACATAAAGTAGTACAAAGGAGTCCCATAAACAAGTGCAAAAGTAAATAAATAAGTGGTCTCTATACATGGAAACAAAATCTCTCACTCTCTCAACTACAAAAAGAAAGAGTAAACCACCTAGGCAAAGAACCGCTCCTCGTTAGCTAGCTATGCGATCCCCTTGCCACGATCCCGTGTCTCCGCCGGTGCCGAAGGCTCTGAAAGAAACCACGAAAACGAGGGCGTGAGAACTATTAAAAACAGTTCCCAGTGGGCAATTACTGACTTCAGTGAACTGCGCCACAAGGCCCAAAAGCTATAAAGAGCAGGTCAGTGACAAAAATGTAGTAAGAAAAAAGGTAAGTAAAAATGTAACTCATTATAGCATAATGTCTCTACTTAGCATGATTTGCATAAGTAATAAGGCAACTATAACATGAATGTACATGTGTAACACACTGGACCTTTGCAAATTGCGAGGTTCGAGTGATTGGCCGTGTTCTGAGCTTTTCCAGATTTTCTGGTGGGTCGTTGACTGTGTTCCGACCTATGGCACGTGTCCCGAGATTTGTGGTACAAAGCCTTGCACCAAAACCCGAAAAAATAGGATTTGGTTGACTCTCGGATTGAATTTTGGCGGGCTTGTACCGGTACAAGGTTGTGCTTGTACTGGTACAAGGTTGATGGTTGTACCGGTACAGCCATCGGAGCTTGTACCGATACAGAGCCGCAGAGCCCAGCAACCCGAGCCTCGGGTTTGGATTTCGTGGACCTTGTACCGGTACAAGAGCCTGTGTACCAGTACAAAGGGGCTGATTTCGTGCAGTTTGAACTGCAGGGGGCTTTTTGCGATTGTGGACTTCTTATTAGTACCCCTACACCCTAGGGGTCTTCTCCTGAGCTTGGGACCAGCAAGAGGAGAGGTAAGGGAGCCCTCTTTGATTTCCTTTTGATCTANCATATGACAAATTTGATCAGACAAAAGCTCTTATGGTTACTCTTGGAAACATCTTTCCATACACCATATTACCCCGGCCGAGGATTTCTGAGCTTTGCCTTACAAATAGCATAGAACTAATTATCTCTCTACCGAGAGCGATAGATCCCCTATAAACACAGACCCATTCCTGATATGAACCGACTGCAGCCAACATATACTACTAAGACCCATGGCTAGGATCAGAGTTTGTTGCATAGTCAAACTACAGTAGCCTCATATTGAATGACCGTGGTGTCGCAGGTCTAAGGATCAGTTGTACCACTGCAACATCGAACCAGTTACTGACGAATGAGTAGACATCCATGCAACTGCTCGTAGTTGGTCACGCTCAGTACCGTTGTTCTCCAACAACCACCTGCATGTTCGCTCCAGTGTCCCCACACTGATGACTCGAGATTCGTCATCCCAAAAGGAAAGCGGCACACACATCAATCTTACCGGATCTATCATCGTCCCCATGATGATCCTCCGATTGAGAGCATTTATGAATTAATCACCAATAATATGTATCTCAAATTCTCAACTCTTGAGAATACATATTATCATCTTATTAATTCAAAGGACGATTCATGGACACATTTAACATGAATGGAATAAAAAGCCCAATTATATAAATAATAAAGATTAAGTACAAATATATGTCCCATAGAAAATAAAATGCGTCAGCCTGATAGGCTTCTACGGCATACAACTAACAGGACACTACAACGCGCCTAGCTAAAGTGAAGATATCTGAGAATAAAAAGAGAAAGATTTTCCCAATAATCTATAAGTTCGTAACCATTCATCAATTTTGATGGGTGGTTAGGGTGAGTGACAAAAAAAAAAATTGGGGAGAAATTAAAAAGGAAGAGAAATTGAGAAAGAAATGAAAGAAATGAGATATCAACCCTAACTATCCATAAAAATTTATAGATAGTTATGAACTTAGGAGTATAATAGTTGTTGTGCTACTAACAGCACAGTAGCTCTACTCATGTATATATATTAGTTGAATGTACGTACAAATACACGTAATAATTATTTTAATTTATTTAAAAATTTATAATAAAAATTATAATTTATAAATTTATGTGTTATAGTTTATTAGAAAATATTTGCAATATTCTATATTGTTCTTTTTAATATACATTAAATATTTTTATATATTTTTCGATTTATGATGAATCTAAGATTTAAGTATTTGTTTTTAACTAAAATCATGAAAATTTAATTGACATTTATTTCAAAATTTAAAATTTAATTTTGATCCATTATATAATTAAAATTTTTAATTGTTAATTCAAATTAGATATCAAAAATTAAATCTAATTCACGATTTATATTCAATTTTAAGTTTTATTATAAAATAGATGGACAGGAATGCTGTTTTTTAAAAGATTGATCATAACAGTTCGTTCTTATTTGAAATACTTTTTAACAAATTGATCATTACGCGGTATGGATTATTTGTAGGACAGGTGGCTTGCACTAGGTGCTTAGGAGCCGATAGCAGTATGTATGGCTCGGTAGAGCATGTCGAGTAGGACGACGATGGCAGGTATTGTTTGGGGACGATCCGTGCCTGGACCTATTGTGGGCTGTGGAGCCCGGGGCCTTTGGGCAGGCGCAGTCAGCTGTGTGAAACAACGGCCTGGTACCTACGGGTAGGGTAGAGATTTTGGTTGGGGCGGTAGTCCGAGCTTAGACCCGGGAGCATGGAATGCCACGTGATGGATCGTGTTATCGATAATACACTGTAGATGCGGTGGTGACCCAACCCGAGGATATGACGTGGTTTGGGGTCATGGTTGCTCCTGGTTGGAGTGTGTGCAAATTCTTGAATGAGAATTTCGCCCAGTGATGTTTGGGTCTACGCTTGCGAGCGAGAGATGCCGTGCGTAGTTGAGACAAGTTTCGGCGGTGGGCCTATGTAGGGCTGGTGGCCTGTGTTCCACTGTGGAAACCGAGATAAGCGGTTTGGCAGAAAACTCTGTCAAGGAGTTTGGCTTGGATTCACGAACAGAGTGTTCGTGTGAGCTCGTTGTAAGAACGAATTGACGTTGGCCGTGGCAATGGAAAAAAAAAGTAAAGTGGTCTCTAGGAGACATTTGAATAATGAATAGCCACGCGGAGTTTGAGGACTAATGCTCTTTTGAGGATTGAGATTGGAAATGTGCCGGAGTACGCCATCTTGTAGTAGAGCAAGGATCCGGTTCCGATTGGAACACTCGCGATGGAACGATGCACCCTTGATATTGCTTCTAAGCAATGCCGGTGATCGAATTGAAGTGTGTTCCCTGAAGGGACGAGAAATGCGAGGAAGAGTTATACCAAACTCTTGGATGGCCGGAGTGGTGGAGTGCCACTTTGTGAACACTTGAGTGGTTCGAGGAGGCCTACCCGTACGTATTGCGTCGTGGTGGTGGACCATTCGGCTAGTTGATGTATTTTGCTAGATCCACACCATGAGGATAGGGGGTAGTCCTGATCTCAAAAGAAAATGGTGTTCAGTAGAGTGTTCGAGGGATGAGTCCTTCGTGTGCTGGGTGGCGAGCGGTGTTGGAGCGTGTAGAGTCGTTGGGTATTGACTCGCGCTGCCACCGAGACTTGTGGGACCGGTAATGCACTTCTTGTATCACATTCCGTAAGTGTGTTTGTGATTGAACCTACATTCTTCAGTATGAGCCGCTTAAGTAACCACAATAGTGTGAAGCCGCTCTGGAGTGGGACAATGTGTTGGTACCCTCAATTACTCGAGAAATGGAGTTGAGGAGTGGTTTAAGTTTTAAGGACGAAACTTTTTTTTTAGGAGGGTGGAATGTAATGTACCGAATTTTAATATAAAAATAAATATAAATAAAAATAGTGTGAGATACTATTTTTTATTGGACTTGAAGAAGTAAAATGTAAGTCGGGAATGACTTGTGCTGAAATTGAAATGGAAACAGAAGATTTAGAATTTTCTGTAAGAAACGGAGCTGATATTTTAGCAGAGAATTCGCAGTGTCAGAAAATTATGAAAATTAGAGAATATGTCGGAATTATTTTTATGAGGTTAGATTTAAAGTTTCATGTCATTCCAACACCTGAAAAGTGAAAAATAAAATCTGACTGCTATCTTTTAGAGATTTTAGTCGGTAGAGCTTTCGGTGACAAAAAATGGTCAAAACTGAAAGATTAAAATTTCGTTCATCTTGTTAAGTTAAACCGAGCCTGACTGTCAAATTTGAGAACAAACGGACATTTAGAAAGGCTCCGGCGAAAAGTATCAGATTCTGAACTGCTAAATTGAAAATTGTAATAGTGTTTGGGGGGCCTATATATATGTGAACCCACACAACTCTCTCCCTAGTTTTGTCCAACCCAAGAGAAGCTTGGAGGAGGCTTTTCTTTCTCTTTCTCTCTCTTCTCTCAAATCCTCTCTGCTAGCTTTCTCTCTCTAGCAATTTCTCCGTTAGAGAGGTGAAGTTGGAGAAGATTAAGTTGAAGAGGAGTAACTTGGAGGTCAAGCCATCATCTTCTTCATTCTAAGCTTGGGAAGAAGCTTGAGTTGAGGTGAGATTTTCTTAACGTTGAGTTAGGGTTTTGGCGTAAAACCTTGGAAATGAGATAAATGGAAACCCTATATGATTTTAACCTACAATAGTGCATAAATCATGAAGGGTTTTGGATACTATGCAATAAATAGGAAAACCATGCAATAAAGGGGTTTCAAGGGTTTCAAAAGAGGTCTTTTGATCATAGTTGGGTTTGATCTAAATTGAGCTTATGTAAACTTAATTAAAGGTAAAACCGACACTGTGGGCAACTCGAATTGAAATTCCTACGGACATGCGGCGAGTTATTGAAGAAAAGTATAGTTTTCGGTTCATTTGCGTGCAGTCGGGCCGAAACGACGTTCATAAATTGCGAGTCTAGGGTTCTAGCATCGCGGCATAACCAGAAGGTGGGGGGTGCTATCCGAAGCAGTTGAATTTCTTTCTATGTCCAAGTTGTATTGTTAATCATACATTTCATATATTGTTATCATGCATTATAGGATATGTTGGATAGTTGTATTCAATTCCTTGCATGCTTCCAATGTAGAAATAGAAATGTGAGTTGGATACATGATCTAATGGATGCATAAGGATTGGGTTTTGTCATGGAATCCTATAGTGCTAAAGAACAAAAGATGAACTTGAACGTGTAAATGACATAGAAGAATGACATTTGGACTAGTGTAGTAGAAGCACTACGACATGAACATAGGATAGAAGAATTTCTGAGTTGTTGTTATATGATTTATGAAACTAGTGTAGTAGAAACACTATGACATGTTTTGGGATTAGTGTAGTAGAAACACTATGACATGTTTTGGGATTATGTAGCATAAACACTACGACATGAATATTGGGATTGGTAGATATTTCCCGAGTTGTTGATTTGTGGCATTTGGAACTTGTGCGGCAGAAGCACTATAACCCTGGCAGAAAGGGTTATCCTCAAGTTGAACTTGTGCGGCAGAAGCACTATAACCCTGGCAGAAGAGGTTATTCTTAAGTTGAGGGGAATTAATCGTACTCACATAGTCTGTTTTGAGCTTGGCGGTGGTCGCTCCACCCAAGCAGTGAGCTCCGGAGTTATCACACGATGGGTTAACGAGGTAATTACCCAGCAGGCGGTCTTGGGTGTGCGTAGAGCAGAGTCTCCTCACCTATGGGATTTGAGATGTGAGTTGGGGCGTAACCTTCGGGTTAGCCAAGGTAATTGGGCAACAGGTATATGAATGGCATAGTAGATTTTGCATTCATAGCATGATGTGAGACATAGTGACATGTTAGTAGAATTCATAGCTATGTTCATATCTTTATCCATGATGTTGTTGAAGCATATTAGCATGATAGTTGGTTCATTGCTAAGTAGATACTTCATTTGTATAATGTTGATTGAGGCATAGTAGTATGATAGCAGATTTCATTACTATGTTAGCAGATTTTATTATTCCATTATATCTCTACTTATGCCTGCTAAGACCTAGTGGGAAGATCGGCGGAGTCGGCGGCCGAACCCACTGGAAATTATTATTAGTTCTCATCCCACTTTGTTGCAGGGACGAGCTCGCGTGGACCGGGCAAGGATCGTGGTAAGGGCATAGTGCCCTAACTAGTTAGTAGCCTCCATTATGCATTAGAAAACCATGTATAGTTGAGAGACATGATGTATATTGGGTAAGGTTACTTTTGGAGAGTTGAATGTATTTTGAGATGAACATGTAAATGGTTGAATGATGAATGTAATAGTTAGCTTTCTCTCTTTTACTCTTGTTTGTATTATACTCGCAATGATTCATGTATGTTGTTATGTTTACCTGGGCAACTAAATGTACATGATCCTTGTTGTTGAGCCTTGGGC
>NC_033631.1:4800235-4803405 GCF_001540865.1 Ananas comosus | reverse complement strand
CACAATATATATATATATATATATATAGAGAGAGAGAGAGAGAGAGAGAGTCCGACTATTATACTATCAATAATATCAAGCTCTTGATACTGTCGAGTTTTTTACTGTTAGATTTATTCTTTGATTATTTTCATCTATTAGATTATACTATTCAATCAACCACCTACTCAATCTTAAGGGACCAGTATCATTCTAACCGTATATTTTTTAATCTAACGGCCAGAAACTCAATAGCACCCGGCGCTTGGTACTATCAATAGTATAATAGTTTCTCTCTCTCTCTCTCTCTCTCTCTATATATATATATATAAAATTGGGTTGCAATACTATTAATAGTACTAGTGAAGGCTCGCGCTTCACAGCAGAAAATTTACGCAATTTCTAAAATATTTGAATAAACTATTCAATATTATTTATCAAACTTGGAATAAAAGTATATAAGAATATATTCCTATGGTTCCGTTGTTATCATTTAATTTGAATATAAAATTTAAAATCTAAAATATAAAAACTAAAATTTAAAATTTAAAATAGTAAAATTTTAGTTTTAGGAATTAAGGTAAAATATATAATTTTAACTTTTAAGTTTTAAATTTTCTACAAAATTTTAAATTTTAAATTTTTTATGTGATCCACAATCATATAGAATAAAAAAAAAGATAGAAAAGAGGGGAAAAAAAAAAAGGAAAAAGAGAGAGAGAGGAGTGGGTCGCCCGCTAAAAAAAAAAAAAGTCTTTTTCTCCAGATATGATGTAGAGACCGGGAATTTTAGCTGAGGCTTGTCGACAGCTCTGGAGAGTGTCGGGTCAAGTCCGGGTCGCGTTGGCGCGAAGTGGACGCCAAACGGGCCTTGTGGGAACTTGAGAGCAGCGTGTATCTTGAAGATCTGCGAAATAGCAGATTTTCAGTGAGCTGTACCGGTACACTTTGACAGGTATGGTGCTGTTTGACTTTTTCCTCTCTAGTCTTGTCACCACTTTTTCCCTTACCTTAAGAGCAGGGAGGAGAGAGGGGGGAGGGCTTCTTCCTCCTCTGCTGTGCTTCTTCCTCTTCCCCCTTGGCTGAGTAGAGGTGGTGGAGGAGCTCAAGGGAGAAGCTCAAGCTTCGTCGACGACGCGCCGCGGAGCGGATCGAGGGTGCTTTCAACATTGTGACGCTGCGAGGAGGCCGGGCGACTGCTGTCCCTTACCATCCTCGACGTGGTGCTGCTCCCAGGGCGGTTGTCGAGGTGAGTAGGCCACCGAAATCCCTTCNTTTGGGAGCTATGTACATATTTGTGAACTCGTTGGAGCGAGTGCTTTTGTATAGAGATTTTTGTATGTATATAGACTCGTTCTTTCTCTACCTGTTCAGTTTGTTTTAGTTTCAGCTCTACGCTACTGTTCGTAGCCTTGTGTGTTGTACAGGTACTGCTACGCTTCGTATACAGAAAAAATTTCTTGTATACGGCGGATTTGTCGGCGTGCCCGGTGATCGTGCAATCCGGGGCGTGACATATGAGGAGGGAAAAATAAATCTTTTTCTCCAAATATGAGGAGGGAAAAATAAATCTTTTTCTCCAAATATGAGGAGGGAAAAATAAATCTTTTTCTCCAAATATGAGGAGGGAAAAATAAATCTTTTTCTCCAAATATGAGGAGGGAAAAATAAATCTTTTTCTCCAAATATGAGGAGGGAAAAATAAATCTTTTTCTCCAAATATGAGGAGGGAAAAATAAATCTTTTTCTCCAAATATGAGGAGGGAAAAATAAATCTTTTTCTCCAAATATGAGGAGGGAAAAATAAATCTTTTTCTCCAAATATGAGGAGGGAAAAATAAATCTTTTTCTCCAAATATGAGGAGGGAAAAATAAATCTTTTTCTCCAAATATGAGGAGGGAAAAATAAATCTTTTTCTCCAAATATGAGGAGGGAAAAATAAATCTTTTTCTCCAAATATGAGGAGGGAAAAATAAATCTTTTTCTCCAAATATGAGGAGGGAAAAATAAATCTTTTTCTCCAAATATGAGGAGAGGTTTAATTTTTCGATATATTAGATTTGAGTCAATCAATAATATCTTTAAAAATTCGAATGTTTCGCATAGTTCCGCAAATGTAGATAGTATATTTTATGCGATTCTTACAACTAAATTTTATAATAAAATTAACTTAAATGTCATCAAATTTTTTTTTATTTTTAAAGATACAATCTATGGGCGTGTTTGGTTCGAAGTCGAAATCGAAATCGGAATCGAAATAAGCTGGAATCGAAATCGGAATGACTCATTATCTAATTCTGTTTGGTTCACCATCTGAATCGCATGTTTGGTTCGAAGCCGGAATCGAAATCGAAATAAGCTGGAATCGGAATCGGAATGACTCATTACCTAATTCTGTTTGACTCATCATCTGAATCGCAATCGGAATAAATCATTCCCATTATCGGTGTTTGGTTCATGTAAATATAAAAATGTAATCATGAAAATATAAAAAACGTAATCAGATTAATATGCTAATTTTATCTTTATAATATATTAATTTAAATTCAAATTAAAATTTAAATATTAAAAATTTGTATTAAGTGAATATTAAGTAAATGCTTAATAGTATAAGATTAAATTTATATTTAATACAAATAATATAACCTATTTAAACATTATTTATATATTTTAAATTTTTATATTAAAAAATAAAAAATTAGATTAGACTTTAGAAAAAAGAATGGAAAAAATTGAAGAGAGTGAAAAAAGGGAAAAAAAAAACATTTTTCCGTTTCCCCCTCTAGGCCCAACCCATATCTATATAAAAATAAAATACTATATATAATAAATAAAAATATATTTATATACAATAAACACTATATATCAATAACTATATATAATATATTATAAATATATATTTATAATAAAATACTATATATATAATACTATATAAGATATATATAGTATATATATTATCAATATATATATATATATATTATATATATATATATATATTATATATATATAGATATATAATATATATATATGCGTCTGACTGTATAGCTTATCGATAAGCACCAAAGCACTTGTGCATCAAGCTTTCCTGCCGTTCGAGAATTTAATCCCTTTGATTATTTTTACGCTCTAGATATTACTAATCAACCAACATCCACATCACCCTAGGGGGCCCACTCATCCTATCTAAAGA
>NC_033631.1:4778050-4799931 GCF_001540865.1 Ananas comosus | reverse complement strand
CCGGGAAAAAAGAAGAGAAGAGGGAGAGCCGAGGGTGAGAGGAGAGAAAAAGAGAGAGAGAGAGAGATGGAGAGGAGATCACGGGGTTAGGTGGGCCAGAAGAATAGGAGAGGAGACGAGGAAGAGGAGAGAGGCGGAGAGCGAGGTAGGAGGAGAAGAGTATGGGGGCTTACGGGTGGCATGAGGAGATAGAGAGGAGAGAAAGGAGAAAGAGGGGAGGATGAAGAAGAGGGGGAGTCCAGTACCGGGGGCAGGGCCCGCCATGTGGCGGGGCGGACCCGCCACCCCCCGCGCGCTCGGAGAAGGAGAGAGACTGGGGAGAGAGAGTGACGGCTGAAGAGAGGTGAGGAGAGGCGAGAGAGAGAAAGGAAAGGAGAGAACAGACGTGGAATACGGGCTTAGGGTGGGGAGAGGAGAGAGATGGAGAGGAGAGAGCCGGGGGGGCTCTACATCTGCGCGGGCGACCGACACCCTCCGCCCGCGGAGAGAGAGAGAGAGAGGGGCCCAGCCATGTGCGCGGCGCGCGACCCGCGCCAGGCGCCGGCTCGCCCCCTCGCGCGCCCGCGATTGCCGGAGATGAAACGCCAGAGAGAGGGAGCGCTGAGGAGCGGCCACGTCGGCCATAAAAGAACTGACAAAGTAATATGTCTAGAGAGAGAGAGAGAAAGAGAGAGACGGGAGGGGCTTAGTAGTGGGGAGAGGGAGAGAGGGGGAGAGAGAGAGAGCCGAGGGGGGCGGCCCGCCATGTGCGGGCGACCCTCACCTCCCGTGCGCGGAGAGAGAGAGAGAGAGAACGAGAGAGAGAGAGAGGGCCTGCCATGTGAGCGGCGCGTGACCCGCGCCCGGCGCCCGCTCGCCCCCCTCCTGCGCCCGCAACTGCCCGAGAAGAAACGCCAGAGAGGGGGAGCGGCCACGTCGGCCACAGGAAAACTGACAACTTAATATGTCTATAGATTTGGCCTCTTTTGCTATGGAGTTTTTAACCTTTGGATGAAAAATTGTAGTAGGATAATAGTGGTCCCTTAGGGTTTAGTGGTGGTCCCCTAGGGTTGAGTGGGAGGTTTATTGAATAGCATGGTTTAATTAGAAGGTAAAAATTCATCAAATTATAGATCTAATGGTTATATGGTTTAAAAGATAAAATTGATCAAATTATAGATCTAGTGGTTAAAAAATTGATAGTAAAAGAGCCCAAATACTATTAATAGTATTCCAACTCAACTCTCTATATATATTCAAATGAATAATGGTTGCTATTTTCTAAAACGAAACAAAAATGCTAGGAGTGAAACAGGCTGTTAGTTAGTGACATCTATCTATCTATACCTATATATTA
Organism: Ananas comosus; assembly: GCF_001540865.1. Taxonomy (NCBI): domain Eukaryota; kingdom Viridiplantae; phylum Streptophyta; class Magnoliopsida; order Poales; family Bromeliaceae; genus Ananas; species Ananas comosus. The sequence goes on along the minus strand of NC_033631.1, from coordinate 4,798,595 downwards.
TTCCTTATAAACTTTGCCACATGGTAATGCCTCATTCACCCTTGCCTTCTTCCCTCTTCCTAGGGTGGCAATCCAGCTCGCTGTTCACGAGCCAGCTCGTGTTCGGCTCGAAATAAGCTCGAAATCGAATCGTTTATTTAGCAAACGAGCTGAATACGAGTTGAATTTTTCAGCTCGTTTGATAAACAAGCCAAACACGAGCAGGGATCAGCTCGCTCGTGTTCGGCTCGATAACAGACGAACCGGACACGAGCGGAGATTTCTCGATCTTGATACAGTTAGACGAAACCAGCTCGTGTTCGGCTTGTTTAATAAACGAGCTGAACACGAGCCGACCCTAGCTCACTCGTGTTCGGCTCGTTTACACCCCTACCTCTTCCTAATGATTGAATTTATTATCTCTCATCTTCAGCACGATGTTTCGTCTTACTACCTACCTACTTCCTAATTAATATGTTCATATGGTTCATTGTCATATAAACAAATCAATTTTACAAAAAGAATAAATAAAATAAGATATTTTCATACTCTTTTTTCTCGCTTTTTTTGGCAAGCCTTCTTCCTAATTAATATGTTCATATGGTTCATAGTCATATAAACAAATCAAGTTTACAAAAAAATAAATAAAATAAGATATTTTTATACTCTTTTTTCTCACTTTTTTTGGCACGCCTTCTCCCCTCTTCCTAATGATCGAATTTATTATCTCTTATCTTCAGCGTGATGTTTCGTCGATCTACCTACCTACTTCCTAATTAATATGTTCATATGGTTCATTGTCATATAAATAAATCAATTTTTCAAAAGAAATAAATAAAATAAGATATTTTCATACACTTTTTTCTTACTTTTTTTGGCACACAAGAAAGGTTCATAGTTTATAATATTTTTAAATTTTTTCTTATTTTTTAAAAAATTATATAGGGATTGAAATTAGGGTTTTGGAAATCACGACACGGCACGGCTGAGGAAAGCGACGATGGATTTGGAGTTAGTGAGGAGGAAGGAGCGGTGGGTGTGGAGGAATCCGTCGAGATCAACGTCGCTGTGACCAAGGAGGAACTCGACGCTGATAATGGCGGTGGAGGCGACATGAAGATTGGGATTTCCTTTCACAAAAAAGAAAAGTAAATTAAGATATCTTAATGTTCTTTTTTCTCAATTTTTTTTTTCTTTTTTTAGAGAGGGGCACAAAAAAGATTCATATTTTATAATTTGCTTAATTTGTCATGCCCCGGAGCCGATTTTGAAAGCCTTTTTGTATGAGTACAATTTTTTAAATCAAAGTTGCGAAAATCGTGCCATGTTTTTTTTTTTTTCCAATGCTGGCCTTTTCGGTGGCCGGGGGTGCTTGACGGCGGCCGAGGTGTGCGCGGCAAGGGGTAGGGAGGTGGCTGGTGACGGCTAGAGGGTCAACTGAGCTAGGGTTAGGGTTTCCATGGTGCAATTCCCAAGAGGCTGTATATACAAGAGTTCGTTTTGCGCAAAAGTCCTCTAAAACCTGATATTTAGAACCGAGTCCCTCACGGTGTGAGTAAAACGCGTGAACACACCCCCAAGATCAATTTCACGCAAAACGGTACATATAATGTAGAGTTTTTCGCAAAATTATCGTTTTGCCATTAATGAACCCCTCCACGATCAACACGCGATGTCAGGAGATCTGTCTGTCAGATTTGCGAATGGATCGCACCAGTACGATTAGCACGACAGAGACAATAAATCCACAATTTTGTTTCACCTGGTTTGGTCGCGGATTCACGACAAAACCCATCCTCTCTCTCTCTAATAGTTAAAACCACACACAATTACATAAAATGCATGTATCTTCAGATTTCTCGAAATTCGTGCGTCAAATCTAAAATCCGTCAGCGCCAATGGTTTCAGAATAGTCGGACCATTGAAAGAGAGCTATTGGATCGCTATAAATGGAGTCCGATACGCGCTAGAAGCCAACACTACTCATTGGCATCTCCGGAAATCCGAGTTAGTATTCACTTTAAGTGAAAAGTAAAGATCGCATAAAATCTTCATTCTAACTCGTCTTCTCCCGAAACTTGAAGAGTGCTTTTGTAATTAAAATACATACAGAAATATCATCAACAGAGAGTTTAGCTACAATGCCAAATCTCAGTTCTTACATCATCCCCCCCTTAAAGAAAGTTTCGTTCTCGAAACTTGCCTATACACCACCGAAAACAAATTCGGATATCACTCTACTAACGCACCAAGCACAGCTATTTTACCGTGGCAGGAAAGCCCTTAAACTAGAGTACCAACACTCACCTCGGAGGCTACAACCTCCCAACAGTCCGAACTATGATCAGACAAAGCCAAACCTTAACTATCGTGACCCTTCGATGGCATCCAACTCTTTTAGGTCCAAGACCTAACCTTTCGCCTAGACCAAAAGGTCTAAGGCTGCCATTACTAGTTGAGCCCGACAATTTAGCCTGCTCAAAACACATTCGGGTACAAACAGATCAACAAAAAAAAAAAAAACCCATGCAGATCTGTCACTAGGTGAACAGAGTTGCCTCTCGCAACATGCGACCGTAATCACCAGTGATGCCCAACATCTGTCTCTACGAGACCCTGTCGCTGTCATCCCCAAGGGACCCAAGCGATCGATATTTCTAGCAACACTAAATGCCAGTCTCATCGAGACTCCAACGTACCTCTCACCAAGTGACCGAACAACAATCCAATCCATGGTATTCACGATAAACCAAATCGTATACCTTGTACAATATCACAAGTCACGACATCTGATCCAACCACCAGGCTCACTAGGTGGTCAAGATGATCGTCGCCTCTCCACAAGACGGTCTAAGAGATAGTCTTACACGAGAAAATACTGACCCGATTCAAGTATTCCCAAAAGGGGTAGGGTATTTCGTCCCAACTTTCAACATTACGTTATCTGCAGTCAATGTACTTATCGAAAGAAAGGTAAAATACCCGAAGATCCATCGCCAACAGCAAGTTGGAGACGTGACACAAAAACTAAGCCGACCAATAACCTTATAATGCACTTGAATGCACAAACAGAGATCTAACATCACGACTGTACATTAGCTAGATCCGGCACACACCACATTGACAAAGAACCACAAAAAGATCGAAACATCCGCCTTGATATTTCCACCAGCACAACCATCCGATATAACCCAAAAGTGAAACCGTGTGTGCCTGCGGATTGACTCGCAGAGGCTTACGAGTCCCGTGTTGGAGGTGAGGCGATCACAGTAGTAAAAGCAGCCTGTCGACACCTCACTGCTCAGAGCTAGTCCACCCACTGCACCCACTCCTAACACCAAAACGAGTACATGCCATATCCTGCAACACAAGAAATACGAGGTAATAAATACAAATCAACCTTCGAGTCTCCTAGCTTGATAACCTCGAGATTAAATCTCGAATACCCCGCGTTCGCACACGCCTACAATTTTATGGTCTTCTTAAGGTCAATGTAACCAATAGTTCAGTTAGAAAGCTTGTAAATGTAGTTGTACTTGTTTCAATCTCTGATGCCATCTTAATTTGTCACGCCCTGGGGCCGATTTTGAAAGCCTTTTTGTAATGAGTACAATTTTTAAAATCAGAGTTGCAGAAATTGTGCCATTTTTTTTTTGAATTCAGCTTGGCCCACGTGACGTATAGACACGCCACAAATACAAAGTTTCTCTGGCCACACGAACAAAGTCTCCTTTATATTTGCACAGCGTACCAATAATAACATCAGAATCACAACAACAACTTACATTCACCAATCCATAAACAATCCATGCGATTCATTTCTATACAGCTAGCGATCCTTAGAGATGATGCATATCTCTAAGCACTCCTTAGGCGCTGGATGATGCGATGCACAGTATAACAATCATCCTATTTAAAAGTACTCCCCACCCAGAAGCTTTGTTTTTAAACTCTATATAATCCTCCATGAAATCATTCAAAACCCTTTTTAAAATTGTTTCCCACTCGAAAACTCCATTTTGAAAACCGACTACCTCGAGGGGTAGAAAACCACAAATCCAAAAATCTCCAATTGCACACATAATAGAAAATCACCAACACAAACAGTTCATAAACATTCAAACAGCAATAGTGATCTTCTAACTGAACCATTTAATTATTTAAATTACTAAATGCGGAAATGAAACATAACAAGGGTGACGGTCGCTACTGCAGTCTAGCTAGTATGTTCTCTCGTCGTGCCGAAAACCAACTCCTTACCCGAGCCACCTGGGGAAATTGGGGGTGAGAAACCACAATCAAGGTTTCTCAGTGGGTACGACAGAGCCACGCAGGCAAATCATATTCACTGAAAAATAAAGGAGATAGAACAAACTGATATATGTGTGATATAAGTGCAACTACAGTAGTAATAGAAACACGATAGTAAATGAGTAAGAGCCAAACTACTACTGTAACAAAAACTCAACTGAACAGATGCCTCAAGGGTATATAATCCAAAACTATACCCAATCTGGTGCCTGCTATATTGGTCTGCAGACCTCAAACGTTGCCTATCATATTGCTTGCACTGACCTGATTCATCTGTCCACTGAACGACCAATTCGGATAAGTACACCTCCAGTCGGTGGCCAAACCGACCTGGTGTCAATGAATACACCCAAGTGCTGTGACTGAATCATATTGATATGCTCAATGCGAAAACCGGCAAGAAGCCGATGCCTTGGCCGAAGCCAGATAAGAGGGCATACAACGCCGAACCACGATCAACTAGATCGAAACACACGAGAAAGGAATCGATGTGTTGCCTAGACCCAAGGTCCACAAATATACAATATATGCAAGCCTGCTCTACATGTTTATCAACAACTATTATCATGCAATCAATAAGGTATAGATGAACGAACAATAAACCAAAGCAACCGACATGTAGAGACTACGATACTGATATAGAAGAACAGAGGAAAGAAAAACGATCTCATCGACTACCAGCCCGAAGCACCCACCTGTTACTATCGCGTCGGGAACCTGGGTGCGCAACAAGTCAACCGGACCTACGAAGATCCACCGGGTCAGTAACCAACCCACCAGTCCAAAATACCCAATTCACAAACTCCACACAAATCCCCAAAATGTTTTCCTTAAACCAATCACCATAACTCGCCAGAAGTCCCGAAAATTACACCGGGACGCCGTCGGGACCCACTAAGTGTCCCGAAACTCATCGACTCGTGCCATGAGTCACACGTTGCCACAAAACACACTGATTTGGACGTCTTGGCAGCAAACACAAGATTACACAACTAAACAATTATCACCGGATAATTGTTCGGATTCGGGTTTTTGGAAGTGTCAATTTCGACTCCGAAATCCACCGTCGCTCACCCGTTATCTTCGAACTCATGATATGATGATGGTGACTAGCTGACAAGGCTCAGCAACAACTTTTAGGGCAACCAAATGCTGTCGGATGAAATCCAAACCGAAACCGCGTTCCGCCAGCAAATTTCGCGGAAAAACGCACCAAAATCGACAATCGATTTCCGCGAAGGCTATCGGACCTTGGACAATCAATCCAGAGGTCTCCACATACACATATGTACTGTCCACAGTAGCCACAAGATGCACAATTGCATAAAAGTCCCTACATTTACATAAAATCTTATTATTTTATATAAATCAGGTGATTTTGTGGCTCGTTAACGCAAACCGAGGACTTTTGAGGTCCGCCGAGACACGTACTGACAGGTCTCGACAAGACGGAGGCCGTGCTCATGATCCGGAGCACAACGGCTCACTGTGGGAGGTACGGGAGCGACCCGAACATTCAGGGAACAGCGCGCACTAGGGGAAAACCGTGCCGACAACGCAACTTCAGAAGCTACTGATCCAAAGTAAGGTTAACACTATGATCGGCACTGACCAGCGATCACTGTGCTCACCTCCGGAGGTATTGAGATAGCCTCGGATTGCCAGAAAAACAATCACAAACCCAAAACTACGTGCAGACAGCACAAACTAAGCTCACCGGGCAGGGGGGCTGGGATCTGGCCGCCGGCGGTAGGAAGGTACGGCCGGTGGGGGGAGGCCGCCGCTCACACAAGACGCCGGCGTGAGGCGACTGGAGAAGCAGGCAGCGATGCCCTAGCCTGCACGAGGAAAAAGGAGCTCGGGTTAGGCTCCACCGGCGACGGCGACCTCAGGGCGACGCCGATCAGCGGCGAGGGTCCCCCGAGGTCACAAGGAGGAGGATGGAGGCGGCGGGTGACGAAAGCGGTGGCCCGCAGCTCGGGCGAGGGTGGCGGCCGCCGCTCTGGCCGGGGGCTTGGGTACCGGAGGGTCGCAGGGTCGTCGCCGGTTTGGCTCCAGGCGGCGGTGGTGCGGAGGGAAGGCAGCAAGCCCAGCTTGGCCCAAGTTCGCCCAGGGAGCCCGTAGGGCGACGGCACTCGACGACAGTGGTAGGCGGCGGAGGAGGTCACCGGGGCTCCGGGGCAGGACGGCTTGGCCGACCCAAGGTAGCGGCGGCGACGCAAGAAGGGAGCTAAAGCTCGTCGGCCTGGGCTGACCTAGGGCGGCCGCAACTCAAGGCGATGGCGGCAGCTCGCAGGGACGACGATGATCGGCGGGGGAGGTCGCCGAGGGTCGCAGGATGACGGCGCGACAGGTCTAGGGCAGCGGCGGTTCGCGGGCAGCGAGCAAGCTAGGTCTCTGCCCGAGCTGATCTCGGCTGGCCGCGGGTAGCCCAGGCGGCGCGCGAAGGCGGCGAGGGCCGACGGGGACGATGGAGGAGGTCAGATCTCGGCCGAGGGAGAGGGGCCTGAGGCTGTGGATCACCCCAAGGTGGTCCACGGCCGAGGTGGTGGAGGCTTAGGCAGAGAAGATGGCAATGCCGGCCTTTTCAGTGGCCGGGGGTGCTTGCCGGCAGCCGGGGTGAGCACGGCGAGGGATAGGGAGGTGGCTGGTGACGGCTAGAGGGTCAGTTGAGCTAGGGTTGGGGTTTCCATGGTGCAATTCCCAAAAGGCTGTATATACAAGAGTTCGTTTTGTGCAAAAGTCCTCTAAAACCTTATATTTAGAACCGAGTCCCTCACGGCGCGAGTAAAACGCGCGAACACGCCCCCAAGATCAATTTCACGCAAAACGGTACATAAAATGAAGAGCTTTTCGCAAAATTACTGTTTTGCCATTAATGAACCCCTCCACGATCAACGCGCGATATCAGGAGATCCGTCCGTCAAATTTGCGAACGGATCACACCAATGCGATCAGCACGACAGAGACAACAAATCCACGATTTTGTTTTACCTGGTTTGGTCGCGGATTCACGACAAAACCCATCCTCTCTCTCAAATAGTTATTTGATCGCTATGAACGGAGTTTGATACGCGCCAGAAGCCAACACTACTCATTGGCCTCTCCGGAAATCCGGATTACTATTCACTTTAAGTGAAAAGTAAAGATAGCGTAAAATTTCCATTCTAACTTGTTTTCTCCCGAAACTTGAGTGCTTTTGTAATTAAAATACACACAAAAACATCGTTAGCAGAGAGTTTAGATACACTGTCAAAATCTCAGTCCTTACATATAATTACTCTTTTTTAAAAAATTGGGTAGGGATGAAATTAGGGTTATGAGAATTGCGGTGCGACACAGTGGGAGAAAGTAGCAATGAATTTGGAGTTGATGAGTGGAAAGAAGTGGTAGGTCTGGGGAGATCTGTACGTGATCGACGTGACCGTGACTAAAGAGAAGCTCGACGCTAACAAAGGCGGCAAATGTAATGTGGAGAATTGCAATTAAGGGGGTATTTGGCCTAGCTTCTAAAAAGAGCTGTTAGGTTGAAAAGTGATTTTCGGCTTAATAGAGTGTTTGGCAACCTCACTTTTAAAATCTGATTATGCTTTCTAGAATCCGAAAACTGATTTTGAAGGCCCAGAATCAGAAGTAAAAAAAAAGCTGCTTCTTAAAATCTGATTCTGATTTTGAACTCAAACTTCAAATTTTTATTTTAATTTTAAAATCAATATTTAAATTTAAATTTAATTTTAATTTTAAATTTTAATTTTCAGATTCATTTTTAAATTTTTAAATTTTAATTTTTAAATTTCAAATTTTGAAAAATAGATTTCAAACTTTAAATTTTAAATTTTTAAATTTTAAATTTCAAATTTCAAATTTACGATAAGTTTTAAAATTAGACATTTTAGATTTTAAAATTTAATTTAAAAATTTAAAATTTTAAATTTTAAATTATTATTTAATCTTCAAATTATATATTTTAAATTTTAAAATTTAATTTTAATTTTTAAATTTTAAATTTAAATTAAATATTCAAATTAAAAATTTAAAATTTAAAATTAAAATTCATAATTATTTAAATTTAAATTTAAATTTAAACTTTGAATTTAAATATATTTAGTATTAATATTTTATATTTAATTTCATAATTATTATATTTTAAATTTAAATTTAAATTTTTAATTTTTAATTTTTAAATTTTATATATTACTTTTAAATTTAATTTAATTTTAATTTTTATTTTTATATATTAAAATTTTATATTTTAAAATTCATAATTATATATATTTTTAAATTTATAATTATATTTTTAAATTTTAAATTTCATAATTATTTTAAATTTGAAATTTTTAAAATTTTAAATTATTTTTTAAATTAAAATATCAAATTTTAAATTTTGTGCATTTTTGAAATTTAAAAATTTTAATTTGAATTCAAATTTAAATTTAGATTTTAAATTATTTTAAATTAAAATTTAATAAAAATATTAATTTATGCAAAATAAAAAAAATTTTGCCAAACAGCTTTTCAAAATCACTTCAGAAAAATCATTTTTATTTAAACTCAGCCAAACGCTCTACAGCTTTTCACCAAAATCATTTTTCCAAACCAAAATCACTTTTTCAGAAATCACTTTTTCAAAAGCTAGACCAAACAGGCCCTTATGCATATGGAGTAGTGTTCTATTGTTGTTTCTTTTATTATTATTATGTGTAATTTATTTGCTAATATTATAAATTTTGTGTATCTATTTCATATCTTATATTTGTATTTATTGATTTTTCACGACAAGTCAAAAAATTTTAAAACTTTTTATTTTATCAATTTTTTTTATCTTTTATAGCATCAGTCTGCTGCAACGTGTGTGTAACTTCACTAGTTGAGTAGGACTTTTTTATGAACTAACCCTCTAGAATTTTGAAATTTGCAAAATAACTCTTCCAAAATTATATTTGTAAAACTAACCCTCCTTTCACCTAGGCATAGGAGTTGATTTTTTTTTATGAAAGCGGTGAACGTACGATTCACCGACTTACTAATATAATTAGCAAAGACGATAAATGGTTTACCGTCTTTTGCCTATTTAATATTTTTTTTATATCTCATATATAATCTTAACAATCACATAAAAATCACAATAAATCACATATAATCTTAACTACCTGAAAGTCCTAATAATCTATTCATACAATTCTAATATAAAAATTATAACAGATCACATATAATCTTAATAACCTCAAAATCCTAATAATCTATTTATACAATTCTAACAATCAAATAAAAATTTCAATAATCTACGCATGCTAAAACCTCACTTTTTTCTATTTTCCATCTAGAGCTTCACTTTTTTTCTATTTCCCATATAATCCACGTATAATTCTAACAACCTCAGTTTTTCTATTTTTCATTTGACAACCTCAAATTTTTTTCTATTTTTCATATAATCCACGTATAGGAAAATGTGAGGTTGTTAGATGAAAAATAGGAAAAAGTGAGATTTTTAGGATTATACTTGGATTATTAGAATTTTTATTGGATTATTAGGATTGTATTGATAGATTATTAAGATTTTTAGGTTGTTAAAATTATATGTAATTTGTTATAATTTTTATGTGGTTGTTAAGATTATATATAAGATATAGAAAAAAATATTAAATAAGCAAAAAATGATGGGCCATTTTCACTACCTTTGCTAATTATATTAGTAAGACGGTGAGTCATTCACCGTCTTATTGAAGGCGATGAACGATTTACCGCTTTTATAAGAAAAATTTTTCCTCACGCCTGCATGGCGAAAGAGGAGTTAGTTTTACAAATATAATTTTAGAATAATTATTTTATAAATTTTAAAATTTTAGAAGATTAATTTATAAAAAAAATACAGTTGAGCACGACGACACGTGGTTTCTCCTCTCTGGCGCGCAGTGGAATGGCCAGACACCTATTAATCAGCCCAAGTAGAGCCATATCATATTCAACAGTCGGAGACTGTAACACTTGCGTCGGCCGCATTATGAATATTAATAATAATCAGTGCATGCCCCCACAAAAAAAAAGTAGAACTCTCCGAATCTTTCTTTTTTTTCTTCTTTTTCCTGGGAATTTGGATGCCGAATAATGTTCACGTGCATGCATGGCCCAAAACCTTAAATTGCATTTGTAGGAATTAGACCAATTTTACCACTACAACAGAATTAGGTTATAGGGATACATGTTTGGAACACTTTTGAGTAAAGTGTCCCATTTATCTTAAAACTTAAAAAAATATCTACTAATTCCTAAATATAAAGCCCAATCCAACAAAAAATAAAAGATTACTCTATTCAACCCACCACACCCAGTCCATTTGGCCCGATTACAAACAGAAAAGAAAAAAAAAAAGAAAAATCAATTATCATCTTTTCTTCTCTCTTTACTCAATCCACTGAAATTCTAGACGAAGAGCCTTTCCTGTCGTCCTCCTCCGCTACCGCAGCTAACGAGATAGAGTTTCGGCGGTTGCTAAATACTTAAATAAGTGTTGGTAAATTAGCAGCACTTTTTTAGATTATAGCGACACTCTTTAACTGTCACTATATATCTAGCGACCCCACATATAGCAACACTTTTTAAAAGTGTTGGTAATTTTAGCTAGCAGCACTTTTTTGATATGTACCTATATTTAAAAGTGTCGCTATAGACCGTTTTTGTTGTAGTGTACGTTTGGATGAAAATTGGGTTGTTTCTAGGAATAAGGTAAATAGTATTTGGATGATTAGTGTTTCGGTACAAGAGGGGGGATAATCCCCTTATCCCTCCTTTTGTACCTAATCCAAACAGAATGTTTGAAAATAAAGGGAGGAACAAGGGCTTATTCCCCCTTGTTTTCGAACCAAGCGCTACCTTATTAGTGTTGCAGGACGTGTACAAGGCTAGGAGGGTCTACAAAACTATTTATTTATTTACGTCATGAGTGACCATTTACTTAATATTGTAAATATTAATATTGTATGGATAAATACCCCTTACACAACCCTGATATTGCGGCTCGGTTCTTTTGCTTAATTTATAGTTAAACTAGATTTGTACTCGTACGATGCACCGGTTTGCTTATAATGATTTAATTATGATAAACAAGAAAAATTAAAAATTAATTATTCTTTACCAATTAATTGGATAAAGGTTTAAAATTAAAAATAAAGAAAAAAAAGTTGTAGGCAGAAGAAGCTTTCTAAAGTTAATTAATGCTCACTAATAAAAGTTGCTGCAGAAATGATGTGGAAGAAATCGATAAAAACTTTCATTTAAACATTTGTTGAATTACAAATAAGAATTTAAATAGAAAAAGGAAACATGAGGACCAAGAAAACCCAACTCAGCACATTTTCTCCATTACATCTACTAGGCATGTAAAAATTAGTTAGCATAAATTCCACACCATGACTCCCTTTTTGCACAAGTTAAAACCACTACTCCACTATTTATATGGCTTAGTCATCAACTTCTAACTAAATTAGCCCACTACTAGCACTACTTGCACCCCCTACTTGCATTATATATCATAGGACCACTAATACATCATAATCAAATTTGCAATATTTTCGAACATTCTCCCTTGATACAAATTCAGTAACATCGAGGGCTCTTTTGAACTTCAAAGAATTGTCAAGAGAGAGAGCTTTCGTCATTCATAGGCAACTTGTTAATTGGTGAAACAATTTTTTATGTAGATTTATTTGCTTATCGTTAACGAGATCCCAGATGAAGTGCTGACGTATTTTGATGCATGTGCAACTTCGTGCGCCCGTGGAAGACCAAATTCTTCGTCATTGCGATGGTTGAACAATTAATTCTCGCAATATATTTATGTTGGATGCTCTTGTGCTTGATGTAGATCCTCCAAAACTCTTTGCATCCAATGACAGGTAGCCGATGTTGCTTCCATATATTCAGCTTTAGAGAACAATGCAGTAGTAGATTTCTTCTTTGATGCCCAAGTGACATCTCCCGATCCAAACTTGAAGATCCGTCCACTTGTGCTGTTCCTGTCATCTAGAGACTTGCCCAATCACTATCACTAAAAGCAACCAATTTGAAATTAGTAGTTGGGTGGCACCAAATGTCGAAATTAATAGTTTCCTAAATGTAGTCCAGAATTCAATTTGCGGCTCCAAGATGATGCTTTGTAGGATCATATACATAAATATGGATATTAAGTTGATAAAAAACATAATATCAAGACATGAATGTGTTAAATACATCAAACCCCCAACTATACTTTTGAAAATTCGTGTATCAACTTTTTCGGTCCCAACATCTTATGTAAATTTTTCTTTCGGATTCATAGAAGTTGCAAATCCCTTAAGATTTTGCAACTAAAATTTTTTGAGCAAGTCCAATACATACTATACTTGGGTTAAAAAGGTACCATTATCAATTTGCATAACTTGAAGACCAAAAAAATAATGTAAAAGTTTCAAATCTGACAAACGAATCTCATACATCATAATATTCTTAAAATCACGGATAAGGAGATCCAATGAATCTGTATATGTCATGGAGACAAATAATGATAATTTCTTTACCTTTCACCTTTTACATATAAAGTAGGTTCACTCTCACTTCTATGAAAGTCATGTTGCCGAAGATAGATATCAAGGCGACTATACCATGCTCTAGGAGCTTGCTTCAAGTCATAAAGAGCTTTCTTGAGGTTCTAGACTTTCTTCTCTTTTTCTTTAACGACAAACCCTATGGCTGCTTTACATAAATATTTTCTTCCAAATTTCTATTAAAAAAAGCTGACTTAACATTGAATTGATAAACAGGCCATCATTTGAGCAACTAAAGCTAAAATAATTTGAATGGTTTCCAAACGAGCAACAAGTGAAAAAGTTTTAGAAAATCAATATCAGGTTTTTGAACTTAGCTTTTGGCTACAAGCCGTGCTTTATATTTCTGAACCTTTCTGTCTGCATTACACTTCACACGATAAACCCATTTTACGCCAATTGCTTCTTTTTCTTTTGGCAAGTCAATAAGTTTCCAAGTTTTGTTCTTTTCAATAGTTGTCATCTCTTCATGCATTCCGTTCTTCCAATCTTTTTCCTCACAAGCTTCTTCAAAACATACGAGCTCTGCAATCATAAAAGTAAATTTGCAAGTTTCATAAATTTCTTTCAATGATTTTACCTTTTGAGAAGGGGTTTCTAAATTTGATAATGATAAACATGATTTTTCACTTTTTTTTTTCCTTTGGCTTTTTGGAGTGGCTAGCAAAACTTCTGCTTCTTCATTTGGAAGTGCAAGCGACTTTCTTTCCTCAATTGCTAATGGCCCTTGTGCACTTTCATTTCAATTCCAATAGCTATCTTCATCAAAAATGACATCTCAGCTTATAAGAAATTTATTTGTTATTTGATTGTATAATTGATAGCTTTTTGTGTCATGCCCCAGGGTCTCTTTTTATAAGGCCATTTGAAAATAGGATCAATTTGAAGCCAACAGGTTAGCAGGAATTGCCTAATTTTTTTTTAAAATCTTGACCCTAGGGATGACAGACCCGCCACAATTATAGAGAATCCTTTGTCCACACGGATAGAGTTTCTCCTATTTTTGCACGGCGTCGCACATAATATAAGTCACAACCACATCCATTCACCAATTACATTCACATCTGTACATCATATAAATCACAAACATTTCACATCTATCACTTGAAAGTGTTTTCCACCCGAAAACTTATTTTGAATCACTAAGATTGTGAAAAGCCGAAAAATCTTTTAAAAACTATTTCTCACATATAAACCTTTTATCTTTGAAAACTAGCTATCATGAGGGGTAAAAAACCATTTACATAAATCCATGATGTCTCCACAACATTTGATTTAAAATCTCAAAACAAAATATCTCTCAAAAAAAAAATCTCAAAACAAAAATACATCCAAGTAAAACTAAACTGAACCACAAATAGTCTACTTATTCATTAAAGGAAAAGGATAAGTTTAGAACCAAAGATGCTACCAACCCGGGACCTCTATCGCTTGCAAGATACGCGCCTCACGCCTCGTCCAGACCCATACCTCTAAGATCACCTGAAACGGGGGGAGGGTGAGAAACCAACAAGGATCTCCCAGTGGATACCACAAGCCGACAAGGGCGACTGTACTCACTAGTAACCAAATGTATGACTATGAAAGGTAATATAGTAGCAATTTAAAATAGAAAACAAGATACATGTGCAATTATCGCTACTGTAAATAAAATGCATCAATCGAATGATCGGTCCAAAATACTCAATCGAAATCCGTCGTGTCGATCTAAAGACCTCAGGCAAGTGCTACGACTGCTCAAATGGCATATAACCCTAGCAGTGGGCTACTGGGTCACGGGCAGAAGTGTGACCACTTTTCCAAAAAAGAATATTGTTGTGGTGGCCAAACCGCTGGTGTACGTAAAATACTCACGAGCAGTGACAATCGATACAAATATGCTCAATAGCCAGCCGTCGGCAAGTAGCCAACAATCAAACCCCTCAGGGTACGTATACCGACCAAATAGGTCATCGAACAACAGGAGTCATAGAAACTGACCAACTAGGTCACAACTGGTATAATATCATGCGCGAGTATAGTCAACAACCGATCTACTTCTAGATCACGACCAACAAGTATAGGAAATAACTAAGTAGAGCAATAAGAATCAAGGTCGCATGGTGTCAGGCTCAACAATAGCGAATAATGCAAGAAGTGCAGAGAGAGGGTGGAGAGAACATTACCGAGCATGCACCACTAGACCGACTTCGGATCGAAATACCCATATGTGTCACTATCGCGTCTGCCCCTAAGATGCGCAGGATAGTCAACCGAACCTACGAAGGGTCCACAGAGTCAGAGTCCAACACTACCGACTCAAAGCACATCACTCACACTCCCAAAAATTTTTCACGGAATTGGTTTCCCAAAAACCGATCTACGTAACTCGTTGGAAGTTTCGAAAATCACACCGGGACATCACCGAGACCAACAGTGTCCCGAAATGCGGTGCGAGTCCACTGTCAATAATTCTATTTGTAGCTATTAACATCACACCTTACCCCTCAATAATAAATATAACTATATATATATAGTATAATATAGTATATTCAATTTGAGGAAGTTCACCAGCCATTACCCCCCCCACCACCCCCCCACCCCCACCTCTCGATCTAAGGCCTTCGACAAAGTACACACAAAAATGTGTATAGCGATATCTTTTTAAATATTGATACAGATCAAAAAATGTGCTGCTGGCTAAATTACAATACTTTTAAAAGTATGCTAATGTGGTAGCTATATGTGGGCCCGCTCGATGTTTGGCACCTACTCCTCAGCGACTGTGGCGGAGGGATACGTGGCGATCATAGGTTTACGGTCCTTGGGTCATTCTCCAGCCGAACTCCAAGCACCGAACCTACCTTATCGGCTACGACAGCGGAGGAGGAGAAATGGGGATAGTGATTATTTTCTTTTTTTTTCCTTTTATATTTGTAATTCGGAGCGAGTGGCTGGGTGGGCTGGTTGAGTAGAGAAATAAAGCTGCGATTTCGTTTCGTCTCGATCGACCACGGATTCACGACAAAATCCAACCTTTCGTTCCGATCGAAAGAAACACGCAAAAATACATATAAAACATGTATTTTTGGATTTTCTCGAAATCCGTGCGTCAAACTCAAAATCCGTCAGCGTCGTTAGTTCCAGAATAGCTGACCCGGTCGAAACGAGCTATTGGACTGCTATGAACAGAGTCCGGTACGAGCCAGAAGCCAACTTCCCACCGTAGCTTCTCTGGAAAATCAAGTTACTATTCACTTTAAGTGAAACTTGGAAATCGCGTAGAATTTCCGTTTTAACTCGTTTTCGCCCGAAACTTGACGAGTGCTTTTGTCATTAAATTACACACAAAAACATCATCAACTGAGAGTTTAGCTACACTGCAAAAATCTCAGTCCTTACAGAAACTTTTTATTTTTGATTGTATTGGGCTTTATATTTAGGCATTAATGGATTTTTTAAAAAATTTTTGGCATAAATAGGAAAATTACTTAAAAGTGTCTAAAAAATATATCCATATAATCTAATTCTGTTCTAGTACTAGGCCAACCAAGGGTACTGATTGATAGGTCTCGTTGAGACAAAGCATGTGCTTGCTATCCGAAGCATAGGCAACGGTCGAGGAGCGTGTGGAGGTAGGCCGAAATTTGCGAAGAGTGTGCATCGGGAGTGACAAAGCTGAAACCGATGATCCGGGCCGCTCCGACAATGAACAAGGTGAGCACTATGATCGGCGAAGCTCTGGGAACAACGTGCTCACTTTCAGAGAGTTTGAAAAGCCCTCGGGTCGCTGGAACAGCGATGGGTACAAAAACAAGCCCTAACCGGCTTGTGGGGGAGTAGGAGGTCCAGGCCCGGCAGGCAGCTGCTCGAGGACGGGTGCGCCGGTGGGAGGGAGGGTGCGGCTGACAGGGGGAGGTCAAGACGCGCACTAGCCGGCGGCGGTAGGCAGCGGTGGCAGCGCGGGACCAAGCCGAGCCCGCATAGATAGGTTCGAGCCCGAGCTTCCTTCTCCACCACGGGGACGGCACGGTCGGGGAAGATCGCAGACCTCCACTAGGACCGAGAGGAATAGGAGGAGACGGCGGATGCTAGCAGCGGCAGCATAGTACGGCACGACCACACGTGCCTTAGGTGGCTCCAAACAACAGCAGCCGCGATGGTGGCGCTCGAGGGCAACTGCGGCCGGCAGGAGGGGCTCTCCAGGGGTTGAGGACGGCGCCGGAGGGGGAGCCCGAGGCGAGGGTGAGCCCAGCCTTATCCTCGGCAGAGAAGGAGAGGAGGTGGTTATGGTGGTGAAGGAGAGAAAGGAGATGAAGAAGCTGGTGGCGATTGGCCGACCAGATCTCGGTCGTCGGAGGCCGGGAAGTGCATGGTGCACTTCTCAAGTAGAGAAGACGGCTGGGCTCAATTGGGAGGAAGTTGAAGCTAGGGTTAGGGTTGAGAAAGTAGAAAACCCTAGATTCAACATATATATACAATACTAAATTGCGCGTAAGGCCCTCAATCCGTTGAATTTACCATCCACTCAACCCTGGGGGACCGCTATCATCCAAATCGCACATCCCTTAATTCAAAGGCCAAAAACCGACAAGCACTAATGATTTGGTACTTTTAAAAGTATAGGAGCACAATTCTACCCTAAACCCTAAATATATATAGAACGAAGCTACTATATTATCTATAGTTCTGAAGCTCCAATACTATAGTATGATCAAGGGTATATGAAGTTCTTAGGAATAAAATTTTAATTTTTTTTCGACATTGTTTACTTAGTAAGTAAATCATGTCAAAATGAACGGTGAAAATTAAACAATCTTTAAAATTTGATGATAAGACTTTTGAATACAAGATCAAGGATGCCAACCCTTGATCTAGAAAGTTTAAAATATTTTTTTATTAAAATTTGAATAAATTTAGATTCTTTTACACCATTAAACTACAAACTCGCCATAATAGCCATTGAAAAATGTAAAAATTTATTCTTAGAAATTTCAAATACCCTAAATCAATTTTAACGGTGCGGATTGTTGATTTGAATACCCAAAGATCGAAAGCGAGACTATAATACCGAAGCCCCGATACTATATGTAGTGTCCCTGGAATTAGCGGTCTGAGAGACTTCAGCATCTATGGCTTGTCGGCACGTCTGGTGGGTGTCGAGACAAGTCGGAATTGTTTTGGCGCGAAATGGACGCAAAACGGGCTCAGCGCAGTGCGAGAGTGGAGTTCTGACACTGAAATCTGCAAAGTGCAGGATTCCAGTGTTGAGTAACGGTACCCCAGAGGGATTTTTGAACTAGATGCCCTCGGGTTTGTGCATGTCTGATGCTGAGTAACAGCACCCGTTGTTGAGTACTGGTACCGAGCTCGAGTACCGGTACTGCATCGGGCTGGTACTGGTACCCAGCGCGCGATGTTGCGGAAAGAGGGCCGAGTACCGGTACCCCAGAGGCAGAAGTGAGTTGGTAAGGGGTATTTTGGTCTTTTTGGTTGTCGATTGTATCGCCAACCACCCCTAGCCTATTTATCTGCCTGAGAAGCTTGGAGAACCAGTATGCTTCTCCTCTCTCTCTCTCTAGCTTCTTCCCTCATCTTGTTGGGAATTTGAGGAATAAGCTGATGTTTCTTCTTGTCGTCTTGGAGGTCGAGTGAGCGCGTGGGATTCCTCCTGTCGACTTCTAACCAACGTTGGGCAAGCTTTCGACGTGGGTTAATGTTTACCAAAATCATCAGATTTCTTTCTAAGTCATAGAATTATCGGTATGTATTATTGGCTTTGTTCATCATGTTAGTAGTTCAAATTCATCGATTTGCATGTTTTTATTTAAATCTGAATTTGGAGCATAGTTTAGTGATGTTAGATAAAATTATACATATTGAACTGGGATTTGACTTAGGAGAAAACTCGTTAAACCTATACTGTCATTTTCTGAAAAGTTACCAGATTTAGCTTCAGGATCTATTATTCTTTTGTATCCCTACTGTTAGTGCGTATTGGATACTCAGATTAGTGTAGGGTGAGTTTACGCTCGTGCTGAGGGGCCGAGCTCGTTTTACAGTAGAGTGTAGACTGTTCTGTACTGTCGGGTGCCATCGTGGTCGACAGTGGACCCAGATATCTGTATCTTATATCAGATTATGCCAAAGGCACATGAGCTTTGGTTGTTAGACCAGTTTAACCCATTTGCATTAATTATAGCCTGTGTGAGCCTGATTGAGCTCGGCAGAGACACGCTTGCATACTCGGTTGGGTCGCTCCCATGAGTGCCGCTCCGAAGTGAGGCTTTACTTGCGTTGGTGTCGCAGTAGTTCCGTTTGGGCAGTTTTTTGACCGGCCACCCTCATGGGTGGTGTGCGGTGTAGCTCGGGTACAGGCTGGACGGGCCAATTGGTAGTCCCTCGAGGTTTGGTCAGTAGTAGCTAGTGATGCATTTCTGCATCCATAGTGAGGTTTGACTTGCATTGATGTCCCAGTCGTCCTGTTTTGGACCGTTTACTTAGACCGGCCATCCCCGTTGGTGGTGTACGGTGTAGCTTGGTTACAGGCAGGGTGGGTCCACTTGGGCAGCCCGTGTGAGATTGGGTCAGTGGTAGATAGTGATGCATGTTTATGTCTACAGATAGTTTGTTTTGGTAGCGATAGGATAGAGACATGTAGCTATAGAGTCCTTTCCAGCTTTCCTTACTATCCATTGCATATCATTACTGTAGACTTAATGGGTAGGTCGTTGAGGTCGGTGACAGTACCCACTAAGGGCTACTCTGTTTTGTAGTAGTTCTCACACCCAGTTGTTGACACATTTTTATAGAGTTTTCGTCTGCGGCTGCTGCCATTGTGGTTTCCGACCGAGGCAAGGAAGTCGCGCCTTGTCACCCGTGGTCGTCATGCTAGCGGAGTACCCGTCAGAGGTAGTGGGCTATTTCATGTATATACTCTGTGTTTTGTTTACTCGCTGGAGCGAGATGTTATTGTGGACTTTTGTATGTATAGTGAACCCTTTAAGTTTTATATATGTTTTAGTTCTAGCAGCTCTATACTCTTGGTTGTAACTATAACTTGCTTACAGGTACAGCTATCGCTTCGTATACACGGAAAATTTCTATATGTACGGCGGGTCTGTTGGCATGCCTGGGGAAATATGGTAATCCGAGGCGTGACACCAAAGATATTATAGGAGCCTAATATGTATGTATGTATGTATGTATATATGTATGTATGTATGTATGTATGTGTATATATATATATATATAGAGTTGAGCTAGAATACTATCGGTAGCAAACGGGCTCCGTTGCCACCCATTTGTTTTCGATGATGGAGCTTCCAAATCGACAATCGGCACCGTTGAACATGATCTTTACCACTTGAAGTATCTAGAAACTAAATTTTAAATCTTTTCGATATCATTGACCTAATGATCAAAAGATTTCAAATTTTGTAATTTTAGTGGTAGATATGAGGTGTTTTCACGTTTAACGGTGTAAAGCTATTCAAATTAATTGAATTTTGGTTAAAAAATTCTTTAAATTATTTAGAACAAGATCTATACTCTCGATCATGATTGTAAAATTTCTATCATCACTTTTGAGAGGATATTCATTTTCAACCGTTCATTTTTACGCCCACTTGATGGATAAGAGAACAATATCGAAAAAGTATGAAATTTGAGTTCTAGATACTTCAAGTGGTATAGAT
>NC_033631.1:4764935-4778025 GCF_001540865.1 Ananas comosus | reverse complement strand
ATTTATACTATATATATATAGATATGTGTATATCATATACATTAAGTCTATTATATGTAAATATATATGTATATATGTAATATATATGTATATATGTATAATATATTATATTGTATATGTATATATGTAGTATACAATATAATTATACAAATTATATATATATATGTATATATGTATATATATGTATATATATAATATATTATATATACATATTAATATATATAGAGTATATATATTATACTATACATTATATATATATAATATATATTATATGATACTATATATATATATACACAGAATTATATATATAATATATATAATTATAAACATTATATATTATATATAACAATATATATATATCGTATAATATATGTGTATTATGTATATATGAATTGTGTATAATGTACTTAATATATTATATATATGTATTATGTATATGTATATATGGATATATGTATATAACATATTGTATATGATGTTATATGTTAAATATGTATATATGTTATATATATAATATTATATATATGTATATATATGTTTTCGATGATAGAGCCTCCAATCGAGATCGGACCGGTTTGGAATATGATCTATATCAGTGACAGTGTTTTAGAAATCAAATTTTAAATCTTTTCGGTGCTCAGGTTGCTAATGATCAAGGGTTTCATTTTGTAATTTTAATAGTGATATGGAGGCGTTTTTCGTTTAACGGCATAATGAGTATCTCAAATTCAATTGTTTTATTAGAAAATTCTTTAAACTAGTTAAAAGTTATACTCTTGATCTTGATTACATATTGAGTCTATCATTTTTTTTTTTTAAAATATGATTTTTGTTCCACTCGATGTGATAGAGAACGAATATCGGAAATGCTATGAAAATTGATTTCTAATATTCAAGTGATATTAGATCAGTTCAATGATGCCATTTGCTGTTTGGAGATCCTCATCGAAAACAAAAATGGGATTGCAACGAAGCCGTTGCATATCGATAGTATTCTAGCTCAACTCTCTTTTCTTTATCTACTCTTCTGCTCTTCTCTCTGTCTTCTCTCTCTATCTCTTTTTATAATATATTATATATATATATAGGATAATATTACAAACTCACAGTCAAAACGATTTTCACTTTTCTTCTTTTCATTAATAAACTAGACTTTGCCCCTTTAAATAAAATATATTCATTCACCCTTGCGTTAGTAATCGTTAGGGTTTCCATATTATAACTATTTTATATATTTTTTGCCAAAAAATGCCTCAGTTTCTTCTGTTGCCAAAAATGCGTGAGGGGCAAAATGGTCATTTGTCATCAAGTTACACGTACACCTTGACCATTTTTTATGTCTTATAAGGGAGGGCAAAGTGTATGTTTTTAAATGACAGGAAAAAAATGTGAAAAATGGATTTGATCAGGGAGTTTTATGGTAATTTGCCATACACTACACGCATATTAGTAGGGCTATATACTTTTATAGTATAAAGGCCTTTTAATCATAGTATTTTTATTATCGAAGCTTCTATTCGATGATCCACACTGATCAAATATGATCTATAGTATTTAAAAATTTTAGAAAATAAATTTAGTAATTTTTATAATATAAAATATAGTCATCAATGGGCATTAAATGAACGGTAAATCGAACATGTCTCAAAATAGATGTCGGATACTTTAATATATATATTGGAGTTATTGTCTTTATCTAGAATAGTGATAAATTTTTTTTATTAAAATTCAACCGATTTTGATCTTTTTATGCGGTTAAACTCGACAGTTATTATACGGCGTAAAAATATTTTAAATATATTTGCGGCAATTGGATTAATGATTTGGAAACTTGATTATCCGAACAACTTACCGAGTACAAGCGATCATACTCATAACTGTATAGTATTCCGGTCTTATCTATTATATAGTTATAGAATAGAGAGAGTTCGGCTACTATACTCTTATGAGTATAGCGCTTTTGTATCATAACTTTTTGGCATTAGATCTACTTCTTTGATCATTTTATCCGTTGAGTCATACTATCAACCAATACCACTCACCCTATGCGGACTACTATTATCCTAACCGCATTTTTCATCAAATGGTCGAAATTATAAGTACAAGAGGGATGTATATCATAAGGTATAGTAGCCTAGCCTGATATATATAAATTTACGTGATTGAATATTTATACCGTTTATCTTGCAAAACAGGCTTATCACGACATTAAATTATTGATTTTGAGCCTTCGTCATTAGCAAATGATATGAAAATCACAAAATTAT
The DNA here is from genome assembly GCF_001540865.1 of Ananas comosus. Classification (NCBI taxonomy): domain Eukaryota; kingdom Viridiplantae; phylum Streptophyta; class Magnoliopsida; order Poales; family Bromeliaceae; genus Ananas; species Ananas comosus. The sequence goes on along the minus strand of NC_033631.1, from coordinate 4,775,758 downwards.
TTTGGATTTTAATACTCTAGATCAAGACTTAATGGCAGCTATCGTCGATTCGAAAGTCCTCAATATCGAAACGTCTTGGAAGAACGGAGTGGTTTCCGTGCTTCAAACAACATACCAGCTCACTTGAGCTCTCTCTCTCTCTTCTCTCTCTCGCGATATATCTCTCTCGATATATTATTATAATAGTATATATATATATTAATAATATATATAATATAATATTATTATATATTATATATGCTAGGTATGACTATATTTTATGAGCATAAGATCCACTTTGTATTCTAAGTTTTTCGCGTTGTGGCATGAAGAATGTGTGTTAAGGATGTATAGTGTTCCGGTTAGGATGATAATGGTCCACTATGAGTTGAGGTAGGATTGTTGAATAGTTTGACTAACGTGTGAAATAGTCATAGGATAAATTAACTCGTGATTTATAAAAGGGTTATAGTATAAGAGTATAGTAGTCGAACTCTCATCTTCTTCGTTCTATATAATATATTAATATGGTCAGCTCACTATCTATTATTAGTAGATCGTCCTTGTACTCATTAAGTTGTTTTTCATGATAGATGGCTGAATCGGACAGATCTACACAGCTTAAGTTATTCCAGGATTTAAACTTCTAGAAATTCAAATTTTATAATTTTGACTCATTTGAGCTTACGATCAAGAGCGAGTCCACAAATTTGACATTTTTAGGGCCGGTAATGGGATATTGCTAGTTTAACGGTGTAAAAATCGAAATTTGTTGAATTTTGAATAGAAAATTCTATTCACTACATAGATAAAGCATCATAACTCCGATCTGCATTGAAGGATCGATCATCCCTTTTTAGGGACGTTCGTTCGATTTTGACGTCATGATTTATTCCACTTAATGGACTTTATTATGATTCAAAAATTACCGAAATTATTTTCTAAGACAGTTCAACATACTCTAGATCATATTTAACGGAGTGGATCTTGATTCGTAAGCTCATCATTTAAAAACAAACTTTTGAGTCGAGGGCTCTCACTCATAATAGTTATAGTTAGCCAATGGCCATAGATATATATATATAATATATATATATTAGTCTGCCTGTGATACATCGGATAGCCCAAAGAATTTGTGCTATCGAGTTTAGTCCAATGGTTGAGATTTAACCTTTTGATTCCAGCTGCCGTCTATATATATATTATATATATATATATATATATATATATATCTAGTGAGCTACTATATCTCTTATCGGATTTAGTAGCTTTTGTAACTTCATAATTTTACTAGTAATCAGATTTACTATTAGTATCTGTGGCAGATTGATGTAAACTATTTTCAATTAATCTCAGATAATTAACTTTCCACTCTAATGTAACTCTCCATTACTTCCCATGATTCTTGTTAATTGTCAATTAATCCTCGTACAGCACCCGCTTCATTCATTTTGCCTTCCTGTGACTGGCAGCACCCACTCGACACTGTCGCACTCCAAACCGCGAGGTGGCGACCTCTGCATGAGGAACTTGGTGATCGGGGCGGCTGTTCGAATAAGGTAGACGAGAAGAACGGTTTTCTCAGCAACGAGAAGTCATCCAGACGATGGGATGTCGAGTTGGAAAGGCACCGTGATGTACTTTTTTTTGGCCGTGAGGAGAGATGTCGACCTGCGACCACAGCGATGTCGAATGTGAGATGAGGATGTGGAGTTGAAGCACCTCGCCCTGCGAGGCAGGGTAGTTGGGAGGGTAGAGAGGGATGGTGAGGATAGTGGTGGCGACGGAAGAGGAAGGAGAGACGAGGAGGGTGCTGTCTACATATTAATTTGGGATTTTGACAGAGAAATTACGTTAATGAATGTAGTCATCCAGACTGCACGAATCAAGATTCGATGGTTAAAAAGTATGAGCTAAAACACTACTATCCTCATAAGAGAATCGTAGTTGAACATTATATATATATAGTTAATATCTATATATATATTATATATATATTAATATTATTATATTATATAAGTTGAGCTAAATAACTTCAAAAGCACCAGAGAATGGATGGCTTTGAGTTATTAATCTTATGGTGGAGAATGTAAGGTTGGGATGATGTGGTAGGTAGTTGGTAAGGGGTTAATAGTGTTTGATCCAAGGGTATTGTATCAAAGAGTAAATTCGCAATGGTAGAATACATATGAGGCACCAGGGGATAATATCTCTAAAAAGTATATATATAAATATATTTAGATGAGAGAGAGAGAGAGAGGAGAGGTCCAGCTTATGGTGTTGTAAAAGCAACACTTGGGCTGTAAGTTTTTTACCGTTATTAATTACTACTCGATTATTTTCCCATTAGATGTATACATTCACACTAGGGGGCCACATCATCTTTACCGAATCTCTTAATCCAATGCGCTAAAATCTACAGCGCGATATAACCTTGTACTTTTAAAAGCATAGAGTATTATTGATATATTATATATATTATATTATATAATATATATATATATATATATATGAGAGATGGCAGAGAAGGAGAACGACGAGAGGAAGAGAGCGGCTATATACTTTATGAGCTTGATTACCTCGTACTCATAAGTTATTTCAAATAATAGAGCTCGCGAATCGAACGATCACACTGTTAACATTATATAGAGATTTAAAAAGTCTAGAAATACAATTTTTATAATTGTTTGAACTCTATTTACCTTACGATCAAAACCTCATCAAAATTGACAATTATTTAAGGTCGGAGTAGATATTTGATAGTGTAAACGGTGCAAAGAAATCGAAATTCGGTTTGATATTTTTGATAGCAAAATTTATTCACTACGTAGATAGAGATCATAATCTCGATCTTAAATTGAAGGATCGAGTCGATCATTTGTAAGAGTCTTTCGATTTTGACTCGTTGATTTTATCGGACTGATGAACTTTATTATGATTTCGAAAAATTACGCTAATTTATTTCTGAAGTTATCAAAATCGTACCATATCGATCTCCTGGTTTGGCCGAGCTTCATCGAATACGGCGAGGTGGCTGCTCGGACGGTATGGAATGGTTCCTACAATGGTTCTAAGTGTTTGGAAGCATGTATAAGGTTGTTGACCTAAGAGAGCAAAGGCTGGATTTGGGCTAAGTATACCTGAATTGGTGCTCTGGGGTCCGGACGCTGTGCAGGTTCTGACGCCCGTTAGCGAAAATTTGGCTGTCGGGCAGCGGATTGAGTTTGGTGAATTAGAGGGGGTTATGGTGACATTGTTGCATGATGGGTGTTTGAAATTGTGTATGAGCTTAGTTTGTTTAGCCCTATTTACTTCACACAAACCCACATTAGGGCTCCCTCTCTCTTCTAAAAACCTTCCTCTCTCTTTCCTCTCTCTCTATGAGCTACTGTGACAAAGGAGGGCCTTGAGGAGTTTGGTGGAGAGAAGCGCTAAGTTGAAAGGTGTGCTTGTATTGTGCAAGTGTGCAAAGGAAACTTGAACAAAGAGAGTTTCCATGGTTTAAGCTAGTGTTTGTTTGATTCCTTCTAGTATGGAGTTTCTAGGAGATTATTAGTGGATTTTGCCGTCATGTTTCTTCATTATAGGGGTATTTAGATGAAGAATGACATTGTTGGGGCTTATCTTAGGTATGGTTCAAATGGATTGTCAATGAGGGATTGATCTGTTATTACTCTAATTGATAGGTTTTCTGACCGTTGGTGATCTGAGTTTGGCGAATCTGACGAGCGTATCGGGAGTATTTGCAAACAAAGCTATTTCGGCTTCGTTTCGTCGTAGCGGCGGCGTAGGCTCCTAAAAATCGGCTATTGAACCTAGAGCCTCGGCATTCCTAAGTGGTGGGTGACTATCCGGAATCTCTGAATTCCTTTCTATGTAATGCTTGCTTTTTATTGAAATTGATAGTGCATTCATGATGATAGGGTGTTGACATGTGGTTATTAGTTGAGATTCAATTGTTGCTTACTAATGTAGAGCACATAGATAATTGATACTGAACCATAATGAGACTGTGTAATATTGGGAACCTTATACTTGTGTGAATGCAGAGATATTAGACTATGAAATAGTAAATAGGGTGACATTGACATTAATTGCAGAGATTGGCTCCGAGATTGTGATATGTTAGACAAGTACCTTTTGTGCATTAGGTCCAATGAGGTCAGTGTGAGATTGTAAACAAGTAAAGGAAATTATTGTGGCATTGGTGCATCGAGGCAAGTGTGTGCCTTGTATTGGTACTATTTGTGATAAGAACAGGCTTGCTATAGTCCCTAAATCGGGAATTGAATCGATACTCATCTTGATGTCTTGGCATTGAGGGAGTAGTCCCCCTCGATGCATGTGCTCCAAAGTTGTCATCCACTGGCAGTAAAGTCCGCAGAGACAGCGTCACTCGGGCGTGGTAAAAGATCTCCGAATGATAGGGATTTTTTTGTGAGTTGGGGTTATACAAGTGTTAACCGGTATGATTGGGTAAAAGCCAAGGAGAAGAAAGCAATGCATGCTTTTCAATACATTATGATTATCTTCTTAAGTTGCGACGTTCGTTTTTCTTGCAGGGCATAGTATATAGCCAATATAGTGTGGTTTGTATATTTGCTTCGCTCTCATGTACTTATGCCTAATAGATCTACGTGGAAATCACAGAGGGTCGCTGCAACCCACTGAAAATTTTTTAGTTTCTCACACCACTAATCCTGCAGAATCATGCGCGAGTGAGGCGAGGCAGGATACCGGGCAAGTGTGGTTAGCGCCAGTAGTAGGGACACCAGCAGTTATAGTCTTCTTTTGCTTTATGTTTCAACTTTATTTTGTGAACAAGTGATGTAGAGATCTATACGATCATGATATTTTGGGTTGGATTATGATATTGAGTTAAATAATGTACTGAGAAAAGTAAAGAATGAGTAATAGCTTCTAGATTTATTGTTATTTGTGTTAAATATAATCTAATATTGTATGTAGGGTTGTATGTAGTAGCTTAGAGTTATACTATCTTGTTGTGCTTGCCTTCAGAGCAGCGCTTTGTATCAATGGGAATTTTGTTTAGATTGCTTTGATATTACTGCTTGTTGGAGCCTTGAGGAGAGGCGGAGGTACTGTCGTTGAATCTTTTGAGTGCTTCGAATCTGACAAATAGCGGAGACTCAGGGCGTGACAAATACCTAGATCATATTAATCGGAGTGGATGTGATTCGGAAGCATCGCACATTGCAAAACAATTATGAGTATGAAGGCTTATATCTACCTACACAAAATACGTTTATAGCGACTTTTTAAATGTAGGAACTCAGGTCAAAAAAGTGTGCTGGCTAAATTACCGACACTTTAAAAGGTATTGCTAATATGTGGGGTTGCGTAGGTAATATAGTGACAGTTAAAGAGTATCGCTATAACCTAAAACGAGTGGTAGCATAATTTACCAATATTATTTAAGCTTTAGCAATCGCACGGAACTCTGAACTCGTTAGCTGCGGATGGCAGAAGGACGGAAAGGAATGAATCTTGTCTAGGAATTCAGTGGATTTTGGGAGTGAGCGGGAAAGAGGAGATGGTAATTCGATTTTTTTTTTCTTTCTTTGTAATTTGGGACACAATGGACTGCAGGATGGGGTGTGTTTAGAGTAGAGGTAACTGCTTTATTTTGGTTTGGATTGGGCTTTTAGTATCTAGGAGCATTAGTAGGATTTTTTTTTTAAGGTTTTGGGTGTAAATGGGACACTTAACAAAGAGTTGTCCGATATAATCACCATATTCTTGTTGTAGTGATAGAGTATAGTAGCTCAAGCCTATATTTATTTATATATTATATTTATATAATCATATATATATTATAGTAAGTAGAGAGAGGAGAGGTAGAGAGAGAGGAAGAGAAGAGAGGAAGAGAGATGAGAGTCCGATCTTACATGCTATTAATAGCACGAAGCACTTGGTTTACAAGTTGTCACTTGTTGATTACCTTTTGATCAATTTTCACCCGTTGATGCAACTATTTCAACACACCACTCACCCTAGGGGCGGTTATATATACCGTAGCACATTTTTAATCTAATGGCCAAACTCAGGTCCAATGACTTGAGTGTATTATAGTATATTAGCTTAGTATTCTCTCTCTCTCTCTCTCATCTCTCTCTCCTTCTCTCTCCTCTATTTTATATTATATTATATTATAGATAAATAGATGTGAGCTAGGAATCTATCGGTAGTAAAGGACTCCGTTGCACCTTTTTGTTTTCGATTATGGAGCTTCCAAATCTGACGATCGGCACTTAAGTATACATTTAACGGTAGCGATCGTCGATTGGCAAGCGTCCATAATCGAAACAAACAGGGGGGTGCAACGGAGAGTCCGTGTTACTAACCGATAGTATATCTAGCTCAACTCCTTATACTTATATATATATTAGTATATATAGTATATTATTATATATAGAGAGAGAGAGAGAGAGCCTGATGAGCAGAAGAGAAGAGAGAAAGAGAGGAGAGAGAGACGAGAGAGTGTACGAGTAGAACTGAGGGCTAAATACTATTAATAGCCCCCACCAAGTCATTGGTGCTATCAAGTTTCTTCGCCATTAGATTAATGAGACTGCGCGGTTAAGGATGGCATTACTAGACCCCCTAGGGGTTGAGGTGGGTGTCGGTTGGTGAATAGTAATGAGTCTAACGGTATGTTGAAAATGATCACAAGCGTAGATTCTAACAGCAGGCAAAACTTGGTAGTACCCAACGCTGCTTGGTGCCTTATTAATAGCATAGTAGATCCGAAACTCTCTCTCTCTCTCTCGTTCTCTCTCTCTCTCTCTGCTCTCTCTTCTCTCTTATATATATATATTATAGTATAATATATATTATATATATTATATATTGAGGTATGGCTACTTTATACTCTTGTCACCGTACACAGAATTAGCGTTATAGGAGCATTTTGTGTAATGGTGTCCCATAAAATATACCAAAACTTTAAAAAAATCTCACTAATGCTAAAACTATAAAGCCGTCAATCCAACCAAATTAAAAGTGTTACCTCACTTAACCCAGCGCCATCAGTCCCATTGGTCCCGTATAACAAATAGAAACCAGAATAAGCGAAAAAAAAAAAAATCGATTGACCATTCGTCCTCTTTCCTCCTCACTCAATCCACTGAATATCCTAGCACGAAGAGTATTCCCTTTCCTCCTCCTGCCACCGCCAGCTAAGCGAGTTAGAGTCTCCGAGCCGTATTGCAAAAATGCTTAATAAGTGATTGTGTAAATCTATCCCAGCAACTCTTTTTAGGTTATGCGATACTCTCTTAACTGTCACTATATAACCTGCGACCCGCACATTATAGGCAATACCTTGTAAAAGTGATCGGTAATTTAGCCAGCCACACGTTTTTGAACCTTGTACCGACATTTTAAAAGTGTCGCGTATAACTATTTTTGTTGGTAGTGTACTGCAGTATAGAGCCCTTCATACTCATTAAGTTGTCTTCAATGATGGAAGCATTCCGAATCGACGGATCCACTCCGCCGTTAAATATGTATCGTAGAGTATTTGTCCACGCCCTAGAGCGTTCCGCCTATTTGGTCGCGATTCAGAGCACCGTCAATACAGCATGATCGACACGGACAGTACTCCCTGTCCTCCAAAAAAACTCCAACAACCAAGCTAGATAATCAGCAAATCATAACAAAGAAATTTCCATTATACAAGGTTGCTCTTAGCTCCGAGGCGCCAAGCAAGCAACAAGTCGTGAAAGCTCTAGCTACTACAATACAACCCCATACATGATATTTGATTATATTTTAACACCAAATTACAAGTAAACTAGAGCTATTACACTCATTCTTTGTCCTTTTCTCATACATCATTTACATCACATAGTCATCCAACCCAAAAACATGCGATTCCTATACATCTCTCGCTTTACATCACTTGTTCACACAAAATAAAAGTTGAAACGATAAACAAAGGATGACCTATAACTCTGCGTGGCCGCTAGCTACGGCGCTAAACCTTGCCCGGTATCCTCCTGCCTGCCTCGCCTCTCGCGCATTAGCATCCTGCAGGTAGTGTGTGTGAACTATAAAGAAGTTTTCCAGTGGCTTTGCAGCCGACCCTGCTGATTTTTCCCCGACTAGGTCTATTCAGGGCGATAGAGTATATGAGAGGATTAGGAAATAGCAATCCACCCACTACATATTGCTATTACTATGCCCTGCAAGAAAAATCTTGATCAACAGATAGATATATCTATGTATTGATAAATGCATGCTATGCTTTCTTTTCTCGCTTCGCTCTTACCCAATACTCCCATACCGGTTAACACTTGTGTAACCATCAAAATCGACAACCAAAATCCTCCTATCTATTCGGGGGTGCGCGCCGCGGCTGACTTTACTACGGCCCGAGGCGACCGTCTTTCTGCGACTCCGACTTTACCTTCGCCGAGTGGTGCGCCCAATTTGGAGCGCTAACTTGCCTCGAAGCGCGCCTGGAGCCTACCTCCCTCAAGCCAAGACTCAAGTGGATATCAGAACTTCCATATTCCGATTTAGGGCACGTATAGGCAACCTGTCTTATGCCCCACAATAGTAAGCAATACCCAGCGCCACACGTTGCCTCTGAGTGTCACAACTGGGCCACAATAAGTTTCTTTACCTTGTTTTAACAATCTCACACTTGGCACTTCACTTGCCCATAATGCCGATCTAGAAGGTTACCTGTCTAGCATATCACAGATCTCGATGCCAATGCTCAGTCCATTAATCCGTCGAATGTCACCCTCTATTTACCTATTATTCATAGTCTATAATCTCGCTTCATCACCACAAGTATCAAGTTCCATATATACACGTGCTTCATATTGGTTTCTATATCATGATCTACTATGTTCATCTACATTAGAAGACATACAATTGTAATCGTCAAACATATAACCACCATGTCAAGACCTACGCCCTCCATCATGCGGCTATGAATCTGCGACATATTGCATATATGCTCAATAAAAAGGCAACATAGACATAGAAGGGAATTCAGAGATTCCGGATAGCACCCCCCACCTTGTAGGAATGCCGAGGTACTACGGTTCAATTATTGCGATTTTTAGGAGCCTACGCCGCTCGCTACGACGAAACGAAGCCGAAATAGGCTTTTTTGCCAATATCTCCGCGTACGCTCGTCAGATCGCCAAACTGAGCTCACCAACGCGTCAGAAAACCTATCAATTAGGGTAATAAGAGATCAATCCCTCATTTGAATCTCATTTGAACCATACCCTAAGATAAGCCCCTCAACAATGTCATCTTCTCTAAATACACCCCTAGTAATGAAGAAACATGAGGCAAATCCACTAATACATCTCCTAGAACTCATACTAGAAGGAAAATCAACAAACCCTAGCTTAAAACCATGGAAACTCATCTTTGGTTCAAGCTTTCCCTTGCACACTTGCACAATACCAAGCACCACCTTCAACTTTGCCTTCTTCTCCACCCAAACTCCTTCAAGGCCCTCCTTTGTCCAAGCTCTAGAGAGAGAGGAAGAGAGAGGAGAGGGTTTTTAGAAAGAGAGAGGGAGCCCTAATGGTGGTTGGTGTGAGAGTAAATAGGGCTAAACACTAAGCCTCATACACATAAACACCCATCATGCAACAATGTCACATAACCCCCTCTAATTTCACCAATTCATGGCTGCCCGTACTAGGCCATTTTCGCTTACGGGGTCCAGAACCTGCACAGGGTCCGGACCCCGAGAGCACCAATTTCGGTACTTAGCCAAAATTCCAGCCTTTGCTCTCTTAGGTCCAAACACCTTATACAATGGCTCCAAAACACTTAGAACCCATTGTGGACCATTCCAACTCGTCCGACACCACGCTCCGCTCGTTTCGATGGAAGCTCGGCACAACTCAAGGGGATGCAATATGTTACAGTATTTGAAACTTCTAGAAAATAAATTTCGTAATTTTTCGAAATCATAATAAAGTTCATCAAGCGATATAAAATCAACGGTCAAAATCGAACGACGTNTGCAGCTACTATACTCTTATGAGTATAGTAGCTGTTGTACTCATAACTTTTTAACCATCAGATCTTGATTCATGCAGATCTGATGACTAATTCATTATAGTTAATTTCTCTGTCCCAAATCCCAAATTAATTATTGTACAGCACCCTCCTCCTCCTCCTTCCCTCTTGCCGTCACCCACCACTACCACCTCCCTCTCTCCCCCAACTACCCCTTGCCTCTGGGATGGGGCCGAGGGTGCTTCGACTCCAACATCCTCATCACATTCGACATCGCTGTGGTCGGCAGGTCGACATCGTCTCCCTCACGGCTGGTAGCATCATCGTGCCTTACCAACTCGACACCATCGTCGTGGACGCCTTCTCCGTTGCTGAGAAACCCGTTCTTCGTCTCTGCCTCTGTCGGGAACAGCGGCCCCGATCACCAATGTTGCCTCATGCATGGGTCGCCACCCTCGGGGTTTGGAGTGGCGACAGTGGTCGAGGTGGGTGCTGCTGCCGGAGGAAGATGACGAGAAGGGGTGCTGTACGAGGATTAATTGACAATTAACCAGAGAAGTTAATTGGGAGAGTTAATTGGGAGAGTTAATTAGAGTGGAAGAGTTAATTATCTGAGATTAATTGGAATAAATTAGTCATCAGATCTGCACAGATCTTAAAGTAAATCTGATAGCTAAAAAGTTATGAGTACAATAACTACTATACTCATAAGAGTATAGTAGCTGCACTATATATATATATATATAGAACTAGGCTGGAATCAAAAGGTTAAATCTAACATTGGAAAACTCGATAGCACCAAATTCTTGGTGCTATCGATAGTA